>NC_055691.1:71571-201571 GCF_017639745.1 Melanotaenia boesemani | reverse complement strand
AACTGTTTGCAGGTGTATGATTTTATAGGTCCGGATTTGTTTTTTTGACGTACACCATTTTCGACTTTTGGCCGTATGAACACTTTTCGTATGGATTCTACACATTGTTTTATAAATGGGACCCCTGGTTTGCAGGTTATTAGTTATACAAAACAAACTTTAAGAAGACAATGGCATTCATAGATAAGAAGTAATAATTGAATAAATAACTAAATAAAAAATAAATAACAGTAACTAGCATCTGATCATCATCACATACTATCCACATAATTTAAAAGCCTGATAGCAGAAGGAATAAAAAAGTTGGAGTATCTGTTTGTTCTCCTTGGTGGGGGCTAAATAGCACCATCCAGAGGACATAAAGCAGAATTGTTCAGCTATTATGTGGTCATTTTGACTAATTCTAGTTTTTGCTTTTTGGAAATCTTGTTTCTTCCAGACAGAGCTCATATCTCTCAACTGGACACCATTGATTCTGGAACAACCTTCACAATGTTATTAAGACTATTCTAGCCCCTCACAGATAACCATAAAACCAGCTGATCAGAAAAAAGTAGAAAGACTTTCAGTAAAGGAATGACTAAAATGTCATAAGATTGTCTCATCTACATCAAAAGAATTCAGTTTCTGCATAAAGTGGATGCATTCCTTGATAAAGTTAAACATTTATTCTCTAAAGTTCAGTTCTACAGAAGGCCCAGCTCCATGCATCACAAACAGAACCAGTAGACAGAAAACTGGTTTTGGGAAAAGACCCTTAAAATATTTCTGTGAGTGTATGATGGTGATTTGATTAATAAATGAAGTATTGACTCACCGTGATTAGTGTCCTCTGGAAGTCCAGCAGCTTTGATTTGGCTTCTGTGAATTTTCTGTAGTCACAACACAACTCGAACATCCTCAGCACCAGAACCAGAGGACAGTCCTGAGACAGACAAAGATTCTGAGTTTAAACCAACAGATGAGATTAATAAAGACCACGTGGAGAAGATGTCAGATATTAACTGTAATCCCAGACATGTAACCACGTGGAGCACTCATCTTCTGTGTTTAAGTACCACAGTCTAGTTTGTTTTTCTGTTCATCTTGTGTTTTTACCCTGTGGAAGAGCTCAAAGCCTCGAAGGAGCGGTCTGACGTGGCCCCGTCCAAGCAATGTCTTCCAGATTATTGAGAGGTCATGGAGGGTCCATTCATGGTGCTCAGGGTTGTCATCCAGGTGGGACATGGCCACCCCAGCAGTGACATGATCAACGGAGACCAGCAACCACACGCAGAGGCAGGGCAGCAGCTGTGCTTCCTATCAAAGTGGAAGAAGCAGATAATTCCTGAGTTATCATAAACACTGATTCTGTCAGACACCAAGAGGTAAATCAGTTTCATACTTTCACATCATGACCACTCAGTAAAAAGCTGATCTTTCATAAGTCACCAGATTCGAGGAGGGGGGTGTCTTTCCTGAACATCACTGATCTGAACCAAAATGCTGCCTAAAAAGGGGCTACAGGGTCTGAAACCAGCTATCTGACCTCAGGGATTCCTCTCAGGAACTCCATCTGGTCCTGTATAGGGGCGGCGTGCCTCAGTGGGCAGAGCGGTCGTCTTGTAGCCTGAGGGTTACCGGTTCAATCCTCGGCCTGTTGAGTTCATGCCGAGGTGTCCCTGAGCAAGACACCGAACCCCTAATTGCTCCTGATGGGTCGTGGTTGAGTGCCTTGCATGGCCTCTTCCGCCATCAGTGTGTGAATGTGTGTTATTGGGTGAATGTGACGTACATGTAAAGTGCTTTAGGTAAAAGAGCTAAATAAATACAGACTATTTACCATTCCTGTTACTCCTGCTCCACAGGTTGTCTCAGTCCAGATTGCTCTTATAGTGGAAGGATCTACCAGTTTGTACTAGAGCAAGAGTCTCCCTCTATACCTTCAGCAGGTAGGGGGCAGGACTTTCATTTAATGCAGCCAATCACATGATAATGTTACTTGGCAAATACCATTATCTAGAAGAAGTAAAGGGGGCTGTGAAGTTAGTGTAGTGGTACAGACAAGGTTCACAGAGAGCGATGGAAAATAGGGACATAGATAAAATATATTAACTAAAAGCACAAATAATCTGCATCTGGCTAAATTTCATTTGTAGTAGAGACTGAAAAGATGAGAGCAGATATTGTAAAATAAAAAAATCTGCCAGTTCAGATGACACGGCTGTCATCTCTTGGTCTGATTGTTTCCTCTTGTCTTGTATGTAAAATGCCATGTGCCGTGACATCTTTATCCATGGAAAGAGGGCAGCTGCAAAGATGCTCAGAATCCCCTTTTTCTGGGGCAGCTGTGTCCATTATTATTTGGAGATTGGGCTAAGTTTAATAGATTCAATACTCATCCTGTCACTCAGTAGTTTGTGGTTTACATATTGGTGCTACTTCCTCTTGTAGTTTTGTTTTGCATTCAGGGCAGTCAGGTTTTGTTTCTTTGATTTGCACATAAATTACTTATTTGGCTTTTAGTTTGTTTCCAGGTAGTCCCTTCAATTTTATTTCTTCTATTTTTATTTATTTGAGCAGCACTAACCGCACATCCTTCCTGGTTGTTTTTGAATTTGTTGAATTCCACTTTGTTACTTCCTCCTTCCCTAGTTGAGCTGGGTCATAACAGATGTTCATTTAAAGCTTTGAATAAAAAATTAAACAATAGAGTATTTTTTAACAAAAAATTCATACAAATAAGACTTATGAAAACACTAAATAAATAATAGTTTAACAACAGACAAAGCATTAATAAGTGCTAGTCTGGTTAATAACTGGCTGTTAACTGGTTAGCAACTGTCTGGTTTAGGGTTAGTAACTGGTTAGTAATGGGCTGTAACTGTTAGTATGTGGTTAGGTATTGGTTAGTAACTGGCTAGCAAGTAACCTTGTTCCTTACTGGAAAACAGATTTTTGTTATTGTTCAGCATTTTCATGAAAGCTGTCAATAAAAACTATTGAAAGAAACATGCACTCAGGTGAAGTGATAAACCATACAGAGCTTGGGATTCAGTGATTGGGACTGAATATAAAATTTAAACAAGTGGAACTGTGGACATATTTTCAGAGTTACCTGCAGGCAGGCAGCCAGTACGGCTAGCACTGGGCAGCGCTGAGCGAGTGCCTCCTGAAGCAGATACCTGTACGATGCAGGCTCCTCCTGGCTCTGCAGGAGGACCAAGAACAGCTCCCTGGGATGCTCTGACTTCACAGAGCCTCCTTCAGTTCTCAGAGCCCCTGACTGGTCATTATGATCCTGCCCCATCCTATAACTGTGGACCTGTAAATCCTGAAATGCCAGGTTCAGATGGGCCTGCAGGATGGGTTCAAACTGGACTACCAGTGGCTTTACCTGCAGGAAAAACCAATATGGTGAGAGGAGGGAACATAAATGACATGAGTGTAGAGAAAATAATCAGTCGGCTATAGGAGGGATCTTACAGGGTGGGGGTGTTTACCTGTGCAGGGGGGAAGTTGTGAAGTTGGACAAACAACAGGAAATGGATAAACTGTCTGTCCTTGGAGCAGTGGGTGGGATAAACAGAGCTGAGCTTCAGACTATGCAGCTGACAGAACTGAACAGGAAGAGCCCACTCCTGAGCTGCCTCGTACGACGACCTGAAAACATACAAAGTTTAGCAAACTCCAGAGGAGATCCATCACAACATTAAACTAAATATCTGGAAGTTTTATTCATTCCAAATGATGATGAAAATTTCTGCTGGAATTAGGACTAAATTTCTGTTTCTCATCTTATAAACATGCAAAGATTTCCATGATGGTCTTAGATGAAGTTCATATTCTCTCTGCCAGTCCATTCATTTCCACAGAATCTGAGGCTCAGGGTTCACGTCAGTGATGGAGGTCTTTGTTTTTATATTGAAAAGAATCTGGTTTAGGGTTTCTCATTACAGCCACGAAAAACACTAATAATCATAATAGACACACAGCTTCATCCCCAGAAGTGGCTGTCAAGATGTTTGGCTGCACAACACACCACGCTGCCAGGACAAGACCGGAGGCTTGGCTAAAATCTACCTACAGGATCTCCCTGTTAAGTGTTTCCGTTTCTGTCTCCAAAGGTAATATACAAATATTTCAGTGTTTCCTCTACCATTATATTGGTAGACCAATCAACCCTATTAAAAGGTCATATTCATTTATTTTGATGCCACATTACAACAGAAGCCATTTCAGGTTCCCTTTACAGGATCTTTTGTTAAAAAACTAAACAGTCTGATGTTATTTATCTGATTTACATGATGGCACATCTGCCAGTTCCATCCTGATGCCACACACACAGGTGAGCACACTTCCATCAGCGGAAAGAGAAACAGAAAACATCAGAAAACACGTCAACCAGCTAAAAAACCCTCCCACCATGCCCTGTGGGGGTTGTCCCAGGCAGACCAGAGGACAGCATTTTTTAAAACTCTCCCAGGGAAGGAATGGCAGAAACACTTGCGCTCCAGAGAGGGTCCGGGTCTGAATCGAGACAGGACAGAGTCTGGGTCAGTTCTAGACAGGACAGGGTGTGGCTGTGGGTCCAGACAGGACAGGGTGTGGGTCTGTGTTCATATCCTTCTATCTTTTAGTGACCCAGAGGAGGGGGGGGGGGGTGGCAGCTACATGATTCTTTGCTGTTTTCTGAGCAATAAGAAGAGGAAAACTGAATGGGACGAAGGCTGTGGAAAGGGCACAACTTTCCAAAGACCCAGTTTATGTTCTCCACACATGCTTTAATTGACCACTGATGCTAACGAAGCTAACAGGGCTGGGGTGTAAAAACAAAGACTGAAACAAACAACAGAACAATAACAACAAGATGACCGCAGTTCAGGCTGGCGGCAAAAACACAGAGAGAAATGTCAACGAATGTTGACTGTACTGCTGTCAGCCTCTGAACACTCCTACCAACCCTGGACATGGAGGAATCTGACAAACCACCGCTTCATTTAGTTCTGCAAGCTGGACGTTTCCCATTTTTCTTCAACTACGACCGATGCTGCAACTCAAACAGATGACAGCCCATCAGATGCAGCAGTACAGCGGCAGCAGATGTCTGTTATCCAATAACTATGAGTCATATTTATAAATAATGATTATTTTTATAATTACTGATATTTACAACTACAGATTAGATTTACACAGGTAAGCAAAAGGAGGAGAAATAGGAGGAAGACCATCAGTTTTGTTTCTCAGTCTCAGACAAACTAACCCAAAGTTTTCATGTTCACGAAAACTTTGATATCTGTTGACACAGTTAAACATAATCAACTTGTTTGTGTGATTTACAATGTTCATTTTACATTTTTATTAGGAATGGGCACAGTAACGTGCTAATCACATGTTAACACATTTTTTTTTTTTTTGCTGGCCGCTGGCTTTGAAGACAGAAACATGGCGTCCATGTTTCTCTTCCCTGCTGCAGCGGTGATGATGTAATCAGGACAGAGCGGCTTTATTAAAATAAAGAGACGTTTTCTGTCTGTAACTTAAGAAAGAAGAAGAAGAACCAACGTTTCTCTTTGTCTAAACCTGCAGATGGTAGAACATCATGATTTTTTCACGGGAAACTTTTGATCTATTATTATTATTGTTTTAATAAATGCTCTTTTAATTTATGCCAGACAGCAAAGGTAAGACATGTTTTCTACTTTTACAAACGTGCAGCATAAATCGGGTCTTCTTCTGCCTCTGGTTCGGTGAATCTTGGTCATATTAAGATGAAACTTCCAGCTGTGGAATCTGTGAGAATCAGATTCAGAGCTTTCAGTAGAGGAGCCGTTTGTTCGTGTTCATGAGGAAACATCATCTGTGTTTATGTATTTTTCAGACTTTGTGTACCTGGTCTTTTAATCATTGTTGTCTTAACTGTGTTTGTTGGTGATAGAAATGGTTTTGCTGAGCTGGTAGCTGAGATTCTGGACTTTCTGTGGATACCACACATGTTTATAGTTCCATCTACAGACCTGACGCTACACCCGGAAACGAGATGTTAACCCTTAACTCCCGGTAGCGGAGGCTGCAGGTGCAGAGGTGAAGCTAAACAGTCAAGCTAAGAATGAAAGTTTAGAGAATTTATAGCCAGAAATGTGGATAATGAAGCAGTGAAGGTGCATGGATGGAAGTTATTGTGCATATTGTGAATATTTCTCTCTCCTCACCATCTAGAAGCTGTGAGATTCTCATCCTGCTTTCTGTCTGTTCACCTGATGCTGATATTCATCACATATTGTTCCTTCTGTGTTTAGAAGGAAGCAGCTTCACAGCTTTAAATTCATCCTGCTGACTTTTTACCTTTTAGTTAGTAAATCCTGAACATTTCATCCTTCTTTCTCATAAATATGTGATTTTATATATGAAGAAATATTTTATCTGAAAATTGCTGCTAAACCTGTTTATGTGTTTAGTGCAGGGGTCTGCAGCCTTTCCAATCCAAAGAGCCATTTTCCCTCAGCCAGCTAAATAAAACTACTTTAGAGACGCAAATGTTACCAGACTTTTCAAAAAGGAAACTTAATATATATTTTAATGAAGAGCCACCATAGGATGTTTGTTATTTTTGAAGAACCACATTTTTATTTCCATTTTTAGGTTTTAAAATGAAGAAAAATATAAAACCTTTATAAAAAGAGGATAAACAGACTTTCTTCTAAGGGATGTAGATATTTGTGGAAAATTATGTAAAGTAAAAGAGGCATTGTGGAAGGTCCAGAGAGACACTTGCAGCTCCAGAGTCGCAGTTAGAGACCCCTGATGTTGTGTTTGTAAACCTAAATTTACTGCATTTTATTTATATAGCCATTGGCCTTCTTTTAAAGGAAGGAGACATTTTACACGTAACAATGCGATTAATCGCGATTAATCACATGACATGCTGCGACTAATCGCGATTAATCACATGACATGCTGCGATTAATCGCGATTAAAAATTTTAATGGTTGCCCAGCACTAATTTTTATACACTGTGTAAGGCACAACTGTAATTTGTAGCTATAAGAAAACATCTGATCTTGAAGCTTACCGTGAACTGCAGCTGACAGAAAGCAGAGATCCACATTATTGTTTTTCTTGTCAGTGATCTCGATTTCACGTTGAAAAGACTGATCAGAAAACATTGAGCCAGTATACTGCTATATAGCACCAAGACCACTACAACCCTTATATGTCATTACAGAAAACATAACAACAATGGCATTGTACAAGGGAAATTAATTTTTCAAAATGATTAAAATCTAAAGAGAGTAGAATAATTATAATATCATGTTTTTACATCTGAAGTAAATGTTCATCAAACAAGTTTCATTGTCGCTATTACTAAAAAATCTTTCTTGTTAATGTAAATGGCTTGGATCTTTTTAGTTATTTCTAACAAACACTGAGTCAAAGAAGTAGACTTTAGCAGTGCTTTTCCCAGCTGGAATATAATTTTTATATTTACAGAACTGAAATTTTGAGAAGAGCATTAATAATAATTATAAATTATACAAATGCACTGCACTGCAGCTTCACAGCAAAAAGGTCACTGGTTTGAATCTTAGCTGGGGAAAGTTTAAACAGTGGCCTTTCTGTGTGGAGTATGACCTAAAGCCCTGTGTAGGACCATTTCTTCAATCCCACTCCCACTGAAATTCTGACCATTACCGCTCCCTGTCTTAATCACTCCTGTCTGTTCCTGCAAAATCTGCATCCAAACCCACCCTCTCCCGCCTATCCATATATAGGTCAACTAAAACAAGTTAATATGCACTGTTTATTAGAACCATTTTATTCATATACCAGAATAATAGATAAAAATATATCCAACAAAAGTCTTGCAGTTTTGAATCACAATGGCCACGTTTACCTGAGAATATTAATTCACCTTTAATTCTGAATGAAACTTAAATCCTCTTTAAAATTACATTGTAAACACATCATTTTGAAAGAAAATGGCCATTCTGAGTTAAACTTAAATCCGAAGTAAGTGGCTGGTTTATTCTGATTTTAAATCTGAAATGAATAATTTGATCATGTACACGTTCATTGTGCTTTAAATTAATTCTGGTTGTTCTGTGCATGCTCGTTCCCTTGTCTTGTCGCGATAACAGTACACTATTCTATCTTCTCCTCCTCAGCTGACAAAGGTGAATTAGTATGCTGGTGTCGGGCTGCTACTTTAAAACTATAATCAAAATCAGAGTGAAAATGCTTCTTATTATGTGGTCTTCCATGTTGTAGAGGAAACAAAAAGAAGCAAGAACTGGAGTTTCTTTTGATTTGGTAGATGTTAATACGTCACATCCGCGCCCTGTCCAAACAATCTTCCTAACGCCGCAATTTAAAGCAGAATTGAATAAAAGTGATTAAACGTGTTTTCCACATAACCTCATTTTTGAATTACTATTTGTTGTTTGTTGTTGCTTGTTGTTTGTCTCTCTGTTTCTGCTGTGATGGATACCTGTCCAGGGTGTACCCTGCTAACTGCTACCTGCAACCTTGACTTGAAAAAGCAGTACAGGAAAAGAATAATTAATAATAGATTAGATTATATTGTGTTTTAATGCTGACAGTGTTCAGATTGGATCCAACATTTCATTAACTCCTTACACACACTCGGTGATAGTAAGCTACCTGTGGCAGCCATTGTGCGCCAACAGCTGCTCCAATCACTACGAAAACATTTGTACAGGGATGCCAGCATGTCTTGCCATGTTGTTACCATGTTGGTTTCACCATGACCCAATGACAGATTGTGACTGAGGGAGTGGGACTCTGCTGGAAAAGATCTGACTTCATCTGTCCATACATGATCCAGAGAGCTGCCATCACTCAGCTAATGCATGTTAATCTCTTCAACTCTGTGATGTTCCAATGTGTTAGAAAGGTTTATAATGATGTCAGTATTAGTGGGGCAGTGCTAACCTGCTGATGCTTCTCTGCTCCAGACTGTCTGTCACTGCAGCTTCCAGGTAACCAATTAGTTCTTCTGCTACTCCAGGCTCCCCTTCCACCAGCTTTACACCTTTAGACACTGAAACAAGACAGCAGAGGGAGTGATGTACCATAAAGAAGTTTAAAACCATCAGAGGTGTCCAAAGAGCTGCACAGTTAAAACAAAACATAGACATAAAGACTGAGTGGAAAAGATCCCAAAATATACCAGAACTGATAATAAAAGAGAACATAAACGTTAAATAACATTGCAGTCAACATCTAAACTGGGTTGAAAATCATGGAGTAAAAAAATTTTTTTTAACTCAGAAGGTGAAGCAGCCTGACTAATGTGTTGGCCCATCACTCTGATAACTGGTTCAGTGGGAAGAAACAGGATTTACCACTTGGTTGGTATCAAGTATTAGACAAGGACCCATTTTCATACATAAATTTGTGATCATGATTTCTCATGTGGAGCCAGAGTGGAAAGGTGGATGAAGTGGGTCCTGCTGTTGTTGTTAGGTTTAAACACTAGGACTTCAGTCTATAATTCATTAAGAAAAAATAAGAGCAATAAAACGGTTGAAGGGAGGCTGGACAGAGCAACAAGCTTCAAAGGAAGTAAACTTGCTAATCATTTTAAGAAAATGTCAGCTGTTACGTCCAACCGTACAAGTAGTACACCATCACCACAGTATGTAGCAAAAACATCTCATTAAAAACCTGAACAGAGCAGAATAAGGGGTGTGGTGAGTTTTAAACCCAGACTGGAACAAGTAAGCTTAGAGACGGACCTGAAGTATGACAAGTCAAAAGAATCAAAACCTGATTTCTTCTTCTTTTTTTAACTTGTCCTGTCCAGCATCACAGCAGTAAAATGATAATCTGGTTGCTGTATCGTGCTGAACAAATTTGCTCTGCCAAGAGGAGGCCTATGGGTAAGGCTCCTCTTGAATCTGATTCATTTATTTATTTATTTACTTTGAATCACCGAATCTATGTAATCTTGCTGGACCTGACTGGAGGGGACAGAAAAAGATGAAAAATAGCAAAAAGAGCAAAAAGGAAAGAAGAAAGGAGACAAAAAGATCACAGACAGAAGGAAACGACCCTTCAATCCACACCATCACCAGACAACAAACTGTTACACCTGTACATGAACACACCAGAAAATTTCCTACAACTTTTACTGACAAACAGAGCTGCTAGTCATTAAGAGTTCTTAAATAATAACCAAATCAAAAAGAAATATCACAAAAGTAGCACAACAACCAGATACTAACTCACAGGAAAAAAAAGAGAAATGATCTCTTAGTATAAAAACCCACTGGACAACTCAGTGACTGTGTCAGCATGCAGAGCATGAGAAACAAGGAGTGATCAGTGATGAAGAGTGGTGAGTGAGATCGTGCAAATGTGACCATGCCTCCACGGAGGCCAGAGGCAGACCAGGGCAGCCCAGAGACCCGGGACCTCAGCAGCAGACCCGGAGCACCAACCCAAGCCACCTCAACAAGATGAACAAGCTGGCAGCGCTCACGGGACATCAGTGGGAACACAGAGTAGCATCCTTCTGTTTACGGCGACCTGGCTCACACAGCCTATTCCTGATTCTATGGTTTTTCTGGACAACTTTCATCTACTGCGGGTGGACAGAACAGAGAAAAGCGGTCAGAGGAAAGAAGGGGGACTAGCTGTTTTTGTGAATGTGAGGTGGTGTAAACCGGGCATTGTTAAAGCGCAACTGTGCGGCATTGAACTGTTTACATTGATTAGCATGAGGCCATATTATCTGCCACAGGAGTTCACACATTTGTGATAGCAGTTGTAGCGTAATCCGGCCCTTCGTCAAAGATGGGACGCATCAAGAACTTTGCTTTAATTTTCTATTAACATCTCTGATGAATTTTTCTAACGGACAAGGAAATTTCTTCCCAAATATAAGTGGAATGTAGCTTGTGAGCCCAAAACTCAGGAATTCAGTTCAGTTCAGTTTATTTGCCATTTGCAGTATAAAAAAACACATTTGCAAAGAGCCCAAGTGCACTGTCAATATTTAAACAGACAAAACATACGAAACTCAAGCCTAAAAAAATACCTTATTGTTTAATGTTTTATAACATTATTGGGTGTCACTTATTTGTGTTTGAATGCTTCATCAATAGTCCACTCAAATGTCACATCATTTAAGATTTTATTATCTTATAACGTCTAGAAGTATTCACAAATGTGTATCTGACAAGTTGGAGCTGAGGCTTTGGTTCTTCTTTCTTTTTACACTTTTTCCTCATTCCACACCTTTCAGAGAGGTGGAGGAAACAGGGAGAACAGAGTTTGCAGAAGAATGAGGTTTTGTTGTGATACATAAAGATGCATCTACACAAACTTCATGCATTTTCACATGCATGAAGGATGAAGAGAGCAAATCCTTTCCTGCACATCTTTTGCTTTAAATCTACATTTTTTTCCCTTTTTCTTGTTTTCTGAACCAAACTGTGGCTTGGTGGTAGGTCTTCATCCTGAGCCTTAAGCTGAAAGTGGTACCACAGCTCTGGAAGACCTCCTGTGTGGTACTAGTGCCAAAGACATCTCACACCAGAGAACTCAGCAGCTACAGGCCGGTGGCTCTCACATCCATCTGATGAAGACACTGGAGACTGATCCCGGGACACCTCCGCTCCACAGTGGGCCCATCCATGGATCCACTGCAGTTCGCCAACCGGCCTGGCATCAAAGCATGTGCTTATCTTCCTGCTACACCGTGCTCTGTGAGGATGTTTTTTTTTATTTCTCCAGTGCCTTCAACACCATCCAGCCGGTGCTCCTGAAAGCCAAGCTGGAGAGGGCTTAGGTGGACCTTCGTCTGGCAGGGTGTATTCTGCACTATCTCACAAACTGGCCCCAGTTTGTGAGAGCCAGGGACTGTGTGTCTGACCTGCTGAACTGAAGCGTAGGTGTCACCCAGGGGAAAGTTTTGGCCCCGTTTCTCTTCATCCTTTATGCTGCAGACATCAGACACAGCATAGAACAGCTGCGTTCTGCAGAAGTTCTCAGATCACTCTGCGATGGTCAGACTGATTACTGAGGATGATGAAGTGGAGTACAGTGGATTGAGATGCAAGACATTGTGGACTGGTGTCAGCAAAATGCCCTGTCTGCTCTGGAGAGCAGCTTCAGGGACAGACTGATCCGTCCTCGCTGTGCGAAGGACAGATACCGCAGGTCTTTCCTCCTGCTGCTGTCACACTTTACAATGAACGCATGTAAACTGTCTTTACATGTTTATATACATGTTTATGTACATATTTATATACTGTACATACTCACCCTGTCAGACCAGATACTGTACATATTATTACTTATTATTTGTGTGTGTGGGTCATTGTTTAATATCACCTGTGTACCTCTGCTTACTGCTCCTGTTGCAACAAAGCAATTTCCCCAATGAGGGACTAAAAAAGGTTTTATTGTTCTTATTACCCTCATTAAAGTCTACCAGACAGGACGTTTAGCTAGATAGATGATGATGATGATCATGATAACAGATTGATGAGGGTCCTGGTGTATACAACTTCCTCCAAACAGAATCAAAGAAAACACGTTCATTTTGTATGTGTGTGTTTACCTAGCGTACGTAGATTCTGTGTTGGGACCTGACTGTTGTGCTGGTTCCAGTACTGCAGGACAGTGTTCATGGCTCTGATGTCCACTCTCAGTTTCAGGCTGCAGACTCCCAGAAGCTCACAGAAACAGACAGCTGCCGATGTCACAGACGGCACATTGAAACACTGCAGAGCCAGCTTGTAGATCTGCTGACAGGCCTGCTGCAACCTGAAACACACAGATGCAGAGTTAATACTGGGCAGCAGAATAATATTAACACCCTCTATCCTCACGCTGATCCCCATGGTTCCTCCAAATAATCCAACCGTACCATCTTTAGTTATGAACATGCAGTTCAGTGTCATACTCACAGAAGACTCGCATCACTACAGGCACTCAGCTGCTGCATGAGGAAATTGCCATATGCAAACGATGGTCTGCCATGACGAATGTAGTAAAGAAAATCTAGGTTCTCCATCAAAGCAAACCTGCTGACCAGGTGGGGGCTGGAGAAATGGGGCGGCTCAGATGTTTCTGAGGAGAAAACCAAAAACTTTCAAGTTAACTTTCTATGCTACTGATACTGCTGATCCCACTACTTCTGTTGGTGCAGCTGCTGTTTCTATTACTCCCTCTGGTTGCTTCAGATTTTCTAGAAGCTACCTCTGGTACAACTACTACGGTCAAGTAGGAGGACGCAAACATAGAGCATTTTTAAAGCAGATGGTTTAGCCTGAGTTGATCAGTGATAAAAGACCTAATGACAACTTACCAGCAGAGTTCAGAGTGTTTGCTGTCTGCCAGGAAAACAGCCTAGATGGGTCTAGTGGGTGGAGAGACTGTAAAACATACATTAATAAGTAATCAAAATACAGATATTAGAAGAAATCAAGCATGCTAACCAATCACTAATGAATAAGTTCCTCTGCTGGATTGCATCCAGCAGTCTTAACAGGCTTTTCTAACAGGTACTATAAACATGTGTCTGTGTGCACCTGAAGAAGGTGATAAATGGAAATGTCAGAGGACTGGATATTTCCACAAGGCCCAGCAGGGAACAGGGCTGCTCTCAGTTTGGGATGGGGGCCCAGTGCCATCTTTAGGAGCTGGAGGTCGACTGTCCTCTCTGACCTGCCAGACCACTCTCCATGAGCCATCACCTAGACGCAGGGAGAACATGGTGGACAGGAAGTCCTCCTTTACTATATATCCTCTCAGAATACGTCATCACAGAAAGATGCTGAAAGAGATTAAAATTCCTTCAAATAACCTAACCTTTTCTTAAAATGATTTTTTATGAATACTGGAGACATAAACATGTCCTTTTTAACTTGATAGCATTGAGCTTTATCCAAAACAACTGAACAACATATCCAGCAGGGTTGGTACCAGTTGAGGCTAAACTTGACAGTTTAACAGCTTTGTACATTTCATATTTACTGTTTGTGGATGTCTTTTATTAAAAAAGAAACAAAAGATCTACGTGGTTGTTTTCTGTTGGTACCTTCTTATGTTCATTTAGTGTCAAGGTTTTTTACAAGTTTTACAAACGTCCAAAGAGAAACATAAAGCTTTACAAGAGACAGCGAAATGAGGATTCCCCTGGAGCTATTTCACCACCGGGGAACTACTCAAAGGATGTTCTGATCTCGATAGATAAGAAATTCAGTAGTTTTGATCGATCTGCAGGCGCGGAGCATGAGAGAGAACCTGGTATTTGCAGGGATTCCAGAGCAGACGGAGGAGGACCCCGAGACCACGGTGAAAAACTTCATCAAAACCAACCTGAAGCTCCCGGAGGAAACGGTGAAAAACATCTCCTTTCACAGAGTCCATCGGCTCGGCGGGAGGAAACCCGGGTCCAGCAGACCAAGACCTATTGTAGCAAATTTTGTCAGCTTCAAACAGAAGGAGCAGGTGAAGAACCAGGGCCGCGAACTGAAGGGAACCAACTTCGGAGTAAACGACCAATATCCCAGAGAGATTCTGGACCGACGGAGAGTCCTGTTTCCCATCAGGAGGAAATCCATCACGCAAGGTGCTCGCGCTGTCATCGCGGTGGATAAATTATTTATTAATGGACAGCTGTACCGCGACCCGGACATCACTCCGTGGCTCTACTGACTTGGTATGTGCTTTAATTTTCCTGTTTTCTCACTAGATCATGTTATATCCATAAAACTGCCATAAAAGATAATTTAGTTAACAGTAAATCCACTGCCCGTCTCCACTACACTGTTCTCAGCACAGATGTGTTTTTTAAATTACTTTTTTCATTTGGCGCTGTCGCTCTTTTCACTCTTTACACTTCTTCTCTCCGACCCTTTAACGGTTAACGGTAACACTTGTCATTATATTATATGCACATCAGCACTTTTCATGATTCACAGGAACACACACAGAACAGCACAAGCACATATACATCCCTGTCACAACCAGCTGGTAGATACACATACACGCAGAGAAGCAGTGGGATGCACGCACACACGCTTCAGTAATATGCATATAGCCTCATTTCTGCTGTTGGTTCATGAACGAACTCACATTTGTTACTTGGAATGTGCGTGGAGCTGGCACATAGGAAAAGAGGTTAAAATTTTTAATCGTTTGCAAGAAATGAAAGCAGATATAATATTACTCCAAGAGACTCATTTATCAAACTCAACAATAGATCTTCTCTCAACAACCCAGTTTCCACACGTGTATTCAGCTTGTTATAATTCTAGGCAGAGAGGAGCAGCAACTCTTATTAATAGAAGGTTAAATTTTGATATAGATAATACAATCATAGATCCAGAAGGCAGATTTATAATAATTACATTATCTATTAAAAATGCTAAGTTATGTATCGCAAATATATATAGTCCAAATGTTGATGATCCGTCCTTCTTTCACTCCCTCTTCGCCTCTATGGTCACTCAGATAACACACTAATTGTAGGAGGTGATTTTAACATTATACTGGAGAAAAAAAGTACCACAGGAGCTCATCGAGTCTGGAAATCCTCAGAAACTGTAAAACAGTACATGAAGGATTTTGGTCTCTGTGATGCTTGGCGCTCTCACCATCCCACACTAAGAGAACACACCTTCTTCTCTTCAGTTCACCATTCCTATTCTAGATTAGATTATTTCTTAACTAGCAGCTCGCTGATGAATGACATGTCAGAAATCAGAATCCATCCTATTAGCATTAGTGATCACGCACCAGTATCATTCACTCTGAGAAGTAAGAGCAATAAACCAGCAACTAGAAACTGGAGATTTAATACGTCATTACTTAAAGATCCTGAGTTTATCAGCTATTTCAAAAGAGAATGGTCCTTATATCTAGAAAATAACGACTTGCCAGAAACTTCAGCGTGTGTTCTTTGGGAAGCAGGAAAAGCAGTAATGAGAGGGAAAATAATTTCCTTTTCTTCTCATAAGAAAAAGAAGGAAACTTTGAGAATTTCAGAGTTAGAACTTAGAATTAAATCCTTAGAGGACGCTTACCATGTCTCCCCAGAAGAACACACACTAAATGCTATAAGGAAAGCTAAACTTGAATTTAATGAAATAATAGATAAAAAGACGCAGTTCTTGGTGCAAAGACTTCGCTTGGAGAATTTTGAGCATGGCAACAAATCCGGAAGGTTCCTGGTTAATCAGTTAAAAACAAACAAGGAGAAAACAACCATCTCCTCTGTCAGAGATCCAGAAGGAAACATCAGCCACGACCCTGACAAGATAAATAACACTTTCAAAGAATTCTATAAAACATTATATACATCACAACTAACTACAACAGCTGACAATACTGATAAATTTCTTAGTAACATGAATCTTCCAAAATTAAAACATGAAAATAAAATGGTCTTGGATTCCCCCCTTTCAGTCGGCGAACTCCAAGAAGCTCTCCAGCATATGCCCAACAATAAAGCTCCAGGTCCAGATGGTTACCCAGCAGAATTCTACAAAGAATTCTGGACAATGCTGGCACCCACTTTCTACAATATGATATTACAAATAAAGGAAAAACAAAAAATACCTTCAAATGTGAACCTAGCCAATATTACTCTACTATTAAAACCAGGTAAAGACCCGACACTTCCGTCCAGTTACCGTCCAATTTTATTAATAAATGTAGATCTCAAAATAATTAGCAAAGCTTTGGCCAGAAGAATAGAAAAAATAACCCCTCTAATAATACATCCTGACCAAACAGGCTTTATTAAAGGTAGACATTCCTCTACTAACATGCATAGATTAATTAACATCATAGATTATTCTACTCTACATAACCTGGAATCCACAGTCATTTCTTTAGACGCAGAAAAAACATTTGACCGAGTAAACTGGAAATTTTTATTTGCAACGTTAAACAAATTTGGGTTTGGGTCATCTTTCATAGATTGGATAAAAATATTATATAACAACCCAAATGCATGTGTGAAGACCAATGATCAAACCTCTCCAAGCTTCTGTTTGCAGAGAGGAACCAGACAGGGCTGCCCGCTTTCTCCATCACTCTTTGCTATTTTTATTGAACCCCTAGCTGCTGCCATAAGACAAAATAAAGAGATTAAAGGACTCCATGCCAAAAATATAGAACACAAGATAAGTCTTTATGCTGATGACGTATTACTTTTCCTCCAGAACTCACCGACATCTCTCCCCCAGACAATCACACTTATTAACACATTCTCATCAATATCTGACTACTCTATTAACTGGTCTAAGACTATTGTTATGCCCATCAACTGTGACCTACAAAACACACCCAATACTACAATACAGTCTGGAAACATTAGATATCTAGGCATAAACATTTCCCCCAGGTTATCAGAACTAACAAAGCTAAATTATGTCCAGCTACTTAAAGCAATAGAGGATGATCTCTCACGGTGGAGGCGCTTACCCATATCACTCATGGGGAGGGTTGCCACAGTTAAAATGATGGTTCTACCTAAAGTAAACTACTTGTTTTCAGTGATACCCACTAAACCATCCTCCAGCTGGTTTAAGTCACTGGACTCACATATATCTAAATTTTTATGGAAAAACAAGCCATCACGTATCAGTCTAAAAACTTTACAACAGACTAAAGATAGAGGCTGATTGGAGCTACCCAACTTTAATCATGTTTTCTTAGCTAACAAGCTGCAGTATATCTCCAAATGGCTTAAACCTAGCAGTCTGGATGAAACATGGTTAGATGTAGAGCAAGCATTATGTGAGGATGTGTTTATCTCTGACCTGCCATTCATCAGCTCAATCATCAAAACACATCAGTGTTTAAAAAACATTAACATCAGTTCCTCTTTAGTGGCTTGGTGGGAACTTCTAAAAATAACCAAATCCTCACTTTTTCCATGTAAGTTTACACCCCTCTGGAACAACCCTGACATTCTGCAAAACAAAAAGCTTATCAATTTTACTCAATGGAAAAATAAAGGAATAAAACAGTTAGAACATATAATAGAAAATGGAAACTTCTTCTCATTTAATATCCTCACTTCACAATATGGAATCAGCAGCAAATTTTTTTTAGAATATCACCAGCTCTATTATATGCAAAAAATATACCATTAATCAATTAAACTTACAGCTACCTCTTAGGGTGGCAGAATTCATGAATCTCAATGCCCCAAAGCTATTATCAAAAACATATAGACTATTATCTAAACTAGAAGACTCAGTCTATCTTCCAACATCAAAATGGGAGGCATGATGAGCACAGAAGTCCAACAACGAAACACCACTTGGATTCAGATCAGGGGGGCCATTCCTCCCAATCACGCCCCTCCAGGTCTCGCTGTCTTTGCCCACGTGGGCATTGAAGTCACCCAGCAGAACGAGGGAATCCCCAGGAGTGCTCTCTAGCACCAAAGTACCCACCCTCCAAAAAGGGTGGGTACTTTGAACTGCTGCTTGGTTCATAAGCACAAACAACGGTCAGGACCCGTCCCCCCACCTGAAGGTGGATGGAGGCTACCCTTTCGTCCACCGGGGTAAACCCCAACGTACAGGCGCCAAGTCGGGGGCAATGAGCATACCCACACCTGCTCGGTGCCTCTCACCGGGAGCAACTCCAGAATGGAAGAGGGTCCAGCCCCTCTCAAGGACAGTGGTTCCAGAGCCCAAGCTGTGCGTAGAGGTGAGTCCAACTATATCTAGCCAGAACCGCTCAACCAGCTCAGGCTCCTTCCCCGCCAGAGAGGTGACATTCCACGATCTTAGAGCTAGCTTCTGCAGCCGAGGATCAGACCGCCAGGGTTTCCACCTCCGCAGCAACCCAGCTCACACTGCACCCGACCCCTATGGCCCCTCTTGCAGGTGGTGAGCCCACGGGAGGGGAGGCCCATGTCACCCTTTTGGGCTGAGCCCGACCGAGCCCTATGGGCAAAGAACCGGCCACCAAGCGCTCGCCTCCTTGCACCACCTCCAGGCCTGGCTCCAGAGGGGGACCCTGGTGACCCACGTCTGGGCAGTGGAAACCTTGGTCCATGATTTGACGTCATCATAAGGGATGTTTCAAACACTCAGGTGGTAAATTACCAAGATTTTAAAGCAGTGACGAATTTCTCTATTGAGTACTGACTGAAGTTATCTTCAGGGGAGAAATCTGGATCAGCTCCAAACTCCCTGTAAGAGGCCATCAACTGGAAAGTTGCAGCATGTGGATGAGTTTCCAACTTCTATATTTCTGTTGATATTTTCTACTTGAAGAATGAATGGTGGTAGTGGACTGTTTTTCACTGTTCAACCAGTTATCTTCTGTTAAGGTTTTATCTGTTTTATCTGTTGGTCTTAACATATAGGAAAGAGAAAAAAATTATTCAAACACAGGTTTTGTGTATACAGAGCTACACAAAACCTTTTGAATGGGTTTGTCTTTTCACTGCTTATAAGCAGTGTAAATAGTGATCCTATTTTGGATCCTATTTAGTGTTCTCAGTGGCAGCTCCCAGACTGGAAACACCTGCAGCTCAAAATTCCCACTGCAGATTCTGCGCATTCTGTCTGAAAGCTGACATTTTAATCTTGATTTTAATCAGAATTCAGTCTAAGTCCATCATGTTTTATGTTTCTTTGATTTAATGTGTTTCTATTAGCTTGATGAGATTTGCTTCTCTGACTGATGACTCCTTTTTAAATGAATAATTTTTTCAGCATGGATGTTTTTAAATGAGCTATAGAAATAACCCTAACAGTATTTGTTGTTTTTGTTGTCCTGTTATCAGAATTATAGGGATTTTCTGAATTATCATCTGTACCAAGAAAAACAAGAAGAGGCCTCCAGACAAAAAAAACTTACCTGGTCGATTCCTCCAGAAGCAAACATGATGGCAGCCAGAGCCAGCAGACTGTGTCCCTCTAACAGCAGACTGCTGACAGATGCCTGGCTTCCCGGTAACAGCACCTGAGCAAAGGTTAAACCGGCCTGGAAGATTAGTCCTGGATCTGGAACCACAAAGACAAGCAGACTCAGAATAATCTATCTCTAGTAATCCAGCTTTAGCCTACAGACCACTTTCTCTTGGAAGGTTGGAAGATCAAAACTGGTTCAATCCAGATTTATGATTTATGGTCTATAAGTAGATGGACCTACAACTGACCAAAGTATGGAAGAAGTTCTGTTTAAACCAGGAGGTCATACTGGTCTGTTTGATGAAGACTGGTTCAGGGCTGGTCCTAGAGCTGATTTTGAGCTGGTTCTAGCTGAGAACTGATCCGGTTTTACCCAACCAGGAACTGCTTATAGAACCACATCATGAAGTCACTGAATGCATCATATGAGTTTCTGTAAAGGACTACTGTGCTACCTGACAGATCTCTGGTGATCTCCTGGACCTTCACCAACATCTCCAACCAGGGCTGACCCACAGACAGCTTGTGATTGGTCAGGAGGTCATAATTTCCTGGATTCAATCTGAAGAGGAGACCAGAAGTCAGAATAATGACCTGGCTGTGAAACAATCACAAAAACAAAGAACTGATGGGAACCTATGATGATCCAGGTAGGCGTAGAGGAGGTACTGAAGATCGTGGTTCAGGCAGAACGTGATGAAGGCGCCATGGAAGTCAAGACCCAGAGTAGAGAGGTACTGGGGGACAGGAGGAGATGCAACTATAAGCCCCCCACCCTGAGCCAGTCGGCATAGCAGTTGCTGCAGGTCTGACATCTCGTCTGGAATGAACAGACCTCTCCTGGAGGAGTAAAGAAGGAAATATGACATGATAATCAGAGAAAACAAACCATTAATCCAGGAACATCCTAGAAACCCAACAAAAACTTGAGGGACGTCCTCTATAAACCAACTGTTAGACACAGGAACGTCCTGGAGAACCAACGATCAGTCCAACAGGAATCCAAAGAAACCAACCATCAGTCCAAGGAACGTCCTACAAACCCAAACATCAGAATGTCCTAAAAAAAACAATATTCAGTCCAGGGAAGTTCTCTATGAAACCAACCATCATTCCAAGAACATGCTGTAAAACCAACCATCAGTGCAGGAACGTCCTAAAATCCCAATCATGACTCCTAGAAACATTCTAGAACCCACGCATCAGTCCTAGAAACTAGGGGTGGGCAATATTGCCAAAAAATTCTACCACAATATTTTTCTAAAATATCTCATTGAGGGACTGCTGCATGGGTTACTTATTACAACACTACACCAGCCTCTGAACACTTGACAAAGTAGAAGAGCGTATTATTGATGGAAAAAATCTTGTATTGATGAGATAGTGACCATCTGTGAAGAAACAGATAGTCATCAATGACTGTGACCAGAACTGTTTTTACAGGACACTGCTATCCTGGGAGTAAATGCAGTTGTAGAAACACATCAAAAGACTTTATTACCCTCCTGCTGTGATTAGTCAACGTGAAGCCTGACTATGGAGCCCTGCATCAGTGGACATGACAACTGTTCTCTAGGGGGATGGGCTATATAAGGATGTGTCCTGATACTGGACTCTAGTTCTAACATTGTTGGCTGGCCTGTGTTTAACTTGTCTGAACTGTGTCTGAACTCCTGCAATTGCAGTAAACAGCTGTGTTTTCTCCCCGATCTGAATGTCCATCGTCCATTGAGAGAATTTTCCTAACAATTATGGTGAAATTATTTTAATGAGCACAGATTTTTTAAAAATAGTTTAAAACTCAAATTAACATTTTATATATTGTACAGTCACACTCTGCTTTGCTCAGCAATGTTTCCTTGCTCACTCATTCAGTTAAGCTCCCCTGTACAACATTGGTTAAGCCGAAGTTAAATTACGTCATCTCACAAGAAATGTGTAATGTGATATATTAAACATTAAATTTTCTGCCATTGTCAAAAAAAAGCTACTGGCAATATCACAAATGACATGATATTTAACATTCTAGAAGTCCCAGGAATGTCTTAGAAAATAAACCATCAGTACAGAAAAATCCTCTCAAAAATCAGTATAGGAACATGCTAGAAAACCCAACAATTACTCCAGAAACATCCTAAAATCCGAAGCACCAGTCCTGGGAATGTCCTAGAAACTCACCTATCAGTCCAGGAAAATCCTAGAAACCCAACCATCAGTTGACTGACTGTCTTAAAAAACAAAACATCAGTACAGGAAAGTCCTCTAGAACAGTGATTCCCAACCCTGGTTTTCAAAGCATTTAGGTGTAGTAGCAGGGAGAAATCTAAGACCTGCAAGATGTCTTAGATGTCTCCCTGCTACAACACACCTTTCGGGGGATTTCAATTATGTGGACACAAGGTCTCATTTAGGAGGCTTTACACAGTATGTCAACTGTCCCATGAGGCATAACAATACTTAGCAACTTTGTAACATCAATGTGAAAGATGCTTACAATGTATTTGCCCTGCCCCCGCTTGGCAAGTCAGACCACGACTTAATCCAACTCAAGACATCCTACACACCTTGTGTAGCGAGACTGCCTGCCACTAAAGCTAAGCTAAATTAGAAACAGTATCGGTGAGCCCCGTCTCCGTGAAGAAATATAAACTGCACTCTCAATAGATTCAATCAGTTTTCACCAAAGCATCTAACTCCTCACACTTATTAGGAAAAGAGTTTACGTTTCCCACGATGATCAATTGCAAAATGGTTCTATAACGCCATCTATTAGCCTTGATCTTGACTCTAGCACGGCATCCGCGGAATCCCATTAGTTTTCCCCCGTGGTGGTAGGTAGTTTGTCACGTGAGTATGTTATCAAACACATTTGAAAGACCTCTGAAAGATGCATTAACCCAGAATTTACCCAGCACCAACATAGAGCACATGCGTAACCACAGCCACACTCGCTAAATATAGCGACAAAGTCGTCAAGGCGGCATATGCACCCTCTGCTCTACGATTCACAGCAACTCTGACCCAGCCGTACACACATAATCTAGAGAAACGGGAAATGGCGACAAACCATCTTTAGTCTCCGCAACTCCTCGTCCACCTGGTTAATAGCAGTACTGGATAGCCAGCCACCCAGCTGGAGTACCGCCCACCTGAGCATCCAGCAACTAAAAAGAAATATTATTTAACACTAAATAAATTGCTGCCAATCTCAGATGTATCTGTACACATTTATTTTATACATTAAAACAAATTACTGACATCATTACTGTCATTTAGCAGACGCTTTTCTCCAAAGCGATTCACCCCTGTGGGATTCGAAGTTCAATCTCCTGCATAACAGACCGATGCTCTACCGACTGAGATATCCAGCCATACGTTCCGATGCCTCTGGTGTGTCTTCCCTTCTGACACTGTCATGACAGCATCTCCACCTGCTGCCAGTATTCTGACACCAGTAATGCCCACGCCGTGCCCACCAATTAAACATTTTTTCGTTTCTTGATGTGCCCCATCAGGATCTCAGTTTCATAACCCAAAAAATTCCACTTCTTCCCACTTTTTTCCTCCCGAGCTATGATGGAAATGATGTGATGAATATTTATTACAGGCGTCCACCTGACCATTTATAGCCACAATGAGGGCGGGGCAAGGCGCTCCCTCACGTGCGCCCGCTTTAGAGTTGTGATTTATGAATGGAAACAGGTGTGGGACATGTGTGCACACGCTTTTTTAAATCTGAAAGTTGAAGTGCACAGCATTTGCTTTTTGCACTGCAGACGCTGCCTGGAGTTTGCTTTGCTACATACGGTTTGATAAGTGAGGCCCCAGGTCACAATGATTATTAAATTAAATTAAATTAAATTAAATTAAATTAAATTAAATTAAATTAAATTAAATTAAATTAAATTAAATCAATCTTTATATAGCGCTTTCACATACCAAGAGGTAATAACAATACATAATAAAACATAGAAACAACAATAAAAAAGACCATTAAAAGAGAAAAGTTATATTATTATAGTAGTATAAGCATGATTTCAGAGGTGTGTGAGAGCTAAAAATGCATGCTGTCCTTTACGGCCCTTCAAATAAAGCCGCTTTACATAACTACAAATGCGCTCCGTAAGTATAGTTCATTTACCATTTGGTGGTTTATAATTGGTTTACAGGTCTACTAGTTGCCTACCTCATTTTTGTGTCCTAAGAAGTAATTCTTTAAAGAAGTTTAACTTTCTTTTACTACATGTGTGAACATACTGCTGCTTCAATAAAAGGAAACAACTTTTAGTTTTCATTTCCATTCCTATAGAAATTAGGTCTTTTAGTTTCTGCACATGTTTATGCTTCAGATTACAACACTGTTCCAGTAAGTCATGGATTCAACTTCCTGTTGTGTAGCTGTCAGGCTCATCCAATCACCGAAAGGTAGTAAGTTCCTGTACCTGGCCAGTAGGTCCAGGATGTTCTCCTTCATGTAGCTGCTGCACATTGTGTTGTTCAGTAGTTCTGGGGTTATCTCTGGCCAGCAGAAAGAGCTGGTGGACTTCTTGCTCTGAATCCAGTCAACCACTCGATGCTGGTCATGGAGGGCAGTCAGGTAACGCCACAACACTGATGGATCAAAGCAACTCAATTCTGGCGGAGAGAATAAAAAAAATACAGGTAGTCGTCTACTGACACTGTCCAGAACCAGATTGGATTCTGACTGTGTGTCCTACCTGTATGTTGGATTCTGGACAACACAATGAATTTCTGGCAGCTCTGGTCCCAGTTCCTCACCCAGTCCAGCTGGAGGTTTCTCCAGAGTCTCCCGGCCTCCTCAATTCTCTGTCCCAGGAGCTCCTTCAGAACCTCCTCACCATACAGTTCATTTTGAACTATTTGAACAAACCTGGAAAGTTTGTGTACTCTAAAGGTCAAACACAGACAATGTCCACCTAGCTCAATCAACAGTCAGAATTAGTATGAACAGGGCTCAAAAAGACATAAATAAAAAAAAAGAAAGCAACAATTCACAAATCTCATTAACCCATATTTTATTTCCACTAGAACATTAACAATATATTGGATGTTGAAACAGAGACATATTACCATTTCATGAAAAAAATTTAATAATTTTGAATCTGATGCAGCAACACATCTTAAAAAGTTGGAACAGAAACATCCTCCATCTCTCACCCCTACCTGAAAGACGGGTTGGTTGACCCAATCTGGGTCCATGCTACCCCTGCAGGACTGACTTGACTTCCCTGAACATCAACGCTACATGTGGTGATATCCTTTGTTGAATGGCATAAACGTGTTAGCCTATACATTGGGAAGCTTCTCACCAGCTGTCTGTAAAGTGGTTTTTAATTTTTTTTTTTTTATATTATTTCATTATTATTTTATTTTATTTTTATTTACTTGTTTATTTTATTTTATTTATTTATTCATTTTCTTTTATTTTTCTGTAGCCAATGTGTTGCCCACTGTATGTGCTGTCCATCTTAGTCTGGCCTGCTTAGAAATCTTTTCTATGATTGGAACACGCTTTAATTCTGTCATCAATACTATCTATTTCTCTTTTCTCTCTGACATTGTCCCTTTATATATACATATATATGGTCTATTAAGTTTAACTGCAATCTGCAACTTAGTCTTAAGTTATAATGTTACCTATATTTGGGTTCACTTCCCGAGATTTTTATTTTTATTGCTATTTTTGTTCACTATTATTACTACTCTATTATTAGTAGTATTTTTGTCTTTTTCCCTTTTTCTTGTCTGCTTACCTACTTTTTACCTTCTCTTTAGGACACACTCATGTGTCCCCCTCTCTGAGGTGCTAATATTTTTTCTTTACTATGTACCGGAGCAGAGGCTTCAATGACTTGGATAGTTTTGTTGTAACTTGGAAGACGGGTTGTTGAAGAATGTTGAGTTTACAGAGCTTGCTGCTAATTTTTCTAGCAGCTGTCTTGTTTTGGGAGGGTGGGTTGGGGGAAGTTGTCACTGCCTATAATGTTTTAATCTCTACCATCTTGGGAGAAAGTGCTGGTTACTTTGCTCATGTGCTCCACCCACTAGGTCACCGCGACCAACTTTTCATCTACTTATCTAAGCATGCAGTATGGTAAATCATCTTAAGATTGTGAGCTGGAATGTGAAAGGATTAAATCATCCTGTCAAAAGAAGAAAAGTTTTCTCGCACCTGAAACACCTTAAGAATACGATAGCTTTTTTACAAGAAACCCATGTTCGTGGCTCGGATTCCAGTCGTCTGTTACGTTGGCCAGGGCAGTGTTTCCACTCATCCTTTCAGGCCAAGGCCCGAGGGGTCTCAATTTTTATTAGCCGAGATGTCCCATTCGAACCACATAACGTGACCTCAGACCAATATGGACGATATGTAATTGTCGCGGGTAAATTGTACAATGTCTTGGCAGTTTTGGTTAACGTATAAGCCCCTAACGTGGATTATGTAGATTTTTTTAAACGATTGTTCTCATTACTACCAGATTTAATTAATTAATTAATCATTCTAGAATGCGCCGCTAGGTGGCAGCAGCAATTGTAGTAGCTCTGTTTTTAACTTGTGATTTTTTGCAATATAGCCGTCTTTTTTAAGACATCAGCTGTCAATCTGTGTCTGTTCGGGTAGATTTTTTCGCGCTGGTCAGAGGCTGTGCTATACGGGAGATTTTTCTGAATATTTTTTCTTTTTTGCAAGACTTGTTATTGTGAGTCTCCATGGCAACGAGACTTGTTTACCATCGGGATCAACTGATAAAACTCTCCAAACTCAAGATTATCAGTGAAACAACACTTCAAATCCCAACGGAGTTGAAAAGAAAGAGAAGAGGATGCAGGGCAGGAGCGAGGCAGAGAGAAAAACGGTGGCGATTCAAACCGTTTCTTCCAACGGTTGTTATGGGAAACGTGAGATCGCTAGTTAACAAAATTGATCAACTTCAGGTGCTAACCAGGTCTCTTAAAGAATACAGAGAGTGCAGTATTATGTGCTTCACCGAGACATGGCTGCATGAACACATCCCAGACTGTAATGCGTCTGTACACGGCTTCAGGACGGTCCGTGCAGACCGCAATAAACAACTCAGCGGGAAGCTGAAGGGAGGTGGAATTGCGGTGCTGGTAAACCAGTGCTGGTGTCATCCTGAACATGTCACTGTTAAAGAGAAGATCTGCAAAAGAGACATTGAACTGCTAGCTGTGAGTCTCCGCCCGTATTATTTACCCAGAGAGTTCACATGCGTTATTCTGGTAGCGGTATATATATTACCTGGTACCGCTCCAGACGCAGCCTGTGATGTCATTAACTCTGTAGTGGCCAGGCTTCAAACACAACATCCAAACGCATTTGTGGCGATCTCTGGAGATTTTAACAACATCTCCCTCTCTGCAACTCTACCAACTTTCCAACAGTTTGTCAGCTGCTCCACCAGAGAAAACAAAACGTTGGACTTATTTTATGCAAATATTAAAAATGCATACAGCTCCTTTGCCCTGCCACCTTTAGGAAGATCAGACCATAACCTAGTTCTTCTCTCCTCCTCCTACAAGCCCATCGTTCAGCAACAACCAGTCATTAGAAAGGCTATTAGAACCTGGTCTAATGAAGCTGAAGATGCTCTGAGAGGATGCTTCGAGGCTACAGACTGGAACGTCCTATGTGAACCTCATGGAGATGACATCAATGCCTTGACTGAGTGTGTGACAGATTATATTAACTTCTGTGTGGACAGCACCGTTCCAACAAGAACAGTGAGGTGCTTCCCCAATAACAAACCCTGGATCACCAGTGACCTGAAAAAGCTGCTGAACATCAAAAAGAAAGCTTTTAGGGATGGAGACAGGGAGTTATTGAAGTCCACACAAAAACAACTTAAAACACAAATGAAGAAGTGCAAGGAGGACTACAGGAAGAAGTTGGAAAGTAAGCTTCAGAAAAACAATGTGAGGGATGTGTGGTCAGGAATGAAGAAGATCACTGGCTTCGGGATAAAGGAGGATCAGACTGATGGAGGTCTGGACAGAGCGAATGAACTGAACATGTTCTTCAATAGGTTTAGCTCACCTCCTGCTTCAACCCCAACTAGCCACACACCCTCCATGAGCCCACAGCTTTCCTGTCACACCTCCACTCTGTCACCCTGCAGCTCAGTCAAGGACCTGGACACAACCTCATCTCCCTCCACATCAGGACTTCCTGAAACCTCCTCTGCCTCCACCTCCACTCTGTCTGTCTCCTGTAACCAAGTCATGCAACAACTGGTGAAACTGAACCAGAACAAGGCTGCAGGTCCAGATGGTGTCAGTCCCAGAGTTCTCAAGACCTGCTCAAAACAGCTATGTCCGATTCTCCAGCACCTGTTCAACACCAGCCTGAGTCAGAGAAGAATCCCGGTGCTGTGGAAAACATCCTGCCTTGTTCCAGTGCCTAAAAAACCACAACCAGCTGAACCAAAAGACTACAGACCAGTCGCCCTGACATCTCACGTCATGAAAGTCCTGGAGAGACTCTTACTGGCTCACCTCAGCAAGCAGGTGAAGACCTTTCAGGACCCATTACAGTTTGCATACCGTAATGGGCTTGGGGTTGAAGATGCCATCATATACCTGCTTCAGAGAGCCCACTCTCATCTGGACCAGTCAGGCAGCACTTTGAGGGTCATGTTCTTTGATTTCTCAAGTGCTTTTAATACGATTCAGCCTGCTCTGCTGTGTGAGAAGCTGCAGAAATTCCAGGTGGATCCCTCCACAACCACCTGGATTTACGACTACCTCACAAACAGACCACAGTTTGTGAGACTGAAAGGTTGTGTGTCTGAGATGGTGGTCAGCTGCACTGGAACACCACAAGGGACTGTACTTTCACCATTTCTATTCACGCTGTACACCTCAGACTTCCCGTACAACTCTGAGTTCTGTCATCTGCAGAAATACTCTGATGACTCAGCAGTTGTTGGGTGTATCAGTGATGGACAAGAAGCAGAGTACAGAGAACTGGTCGGTCAGTTTGTGAAATGGTGCGGTGACAATCATCTCATCTTGAATACCAAGAAAACAAAGGAGATGATTGTTGACTTCAGGGGGAACAAGAACACACATAGATGTGTTTCCATCATGGGAGAGGAGGTGGAGGAATACAAGTACCTTGGAGTTCAGCTGGACAACAGACTTGAGTGGAAAAGCAACACTGAGTACATTTACAAGAAAGGTCAGAGCAGACTCTACTTCTTAAGGAAGCTGAGATCTTTTAACGTCTGCACCAAAATGTTGCAAATGTTCTACAGGTCTGTTGTTGAAAGTGCAATCAGCTTTGCAGCAATCTGCTGGGGCAGCGGCATCAGAACCAGAGACTTGAAAAGAATTAACAAACTGATCAAGAAAGCCGGTTCTGTGCTTGGAGTAACTCTGGAGCCGCTGGAGTTGATCATCAAAAAAAGAATTCTGTACAAGCTGACGAAGATAATGGAAGATCCTTCACACCCTCTACACAACGCCGTGACGAAACAACAGAGTGTGTTCAGTGGGAGGCTTGTTCAAGTCCGATGCAAGACAGAGAGATACAGAAGATCCTTCCTTCCAGCAGCTATCAGGCTGAAGAACAAAGCCCTTAATTAATTAATGTGATTGTTTTACTAAAAAATTACTACTACTACAATATTGAATTTCCCTTTGGGATTAATAAAGTATTTTTCATTCATTCATTCATTCATTTAAGCACATACCACCTTATTCTAGGGGGTGACCTCAATTGTTGGCTGGACCCAACTTTGGACCGGTCTTCGAGCAATCCCAGGCCAGCGAATAGGTCAGCCTGCCTTATTGACGACTTTCTTTCTGATTTTGGTGTTAGCGATGTCTGGCGTTTCTTGCACCCGTATGACAGGAAGTACTCTTTCTTCTAGCAGGTCCATCACACATATTCCAGAATTGACTATTTCTTTGTAGATGACAGATTTCTTTCTTTCGTTCACTCCTGTGACTATCAGCCCATTGTTATCTCTGATCATGCGCCTGTCGTGTTATCCATGCCCCTCCCTGGCCATCTTCCGGAGTGCCGGCAGTGGCGCTTTAATTCAACTTTATTATCCGATGCTGAATTTGTTAAGTTTATGGAGACAGAAATAGCCTATTTTATTGAAACTAATACCGATCCGGACATCTCCTCTCTCACGCTGTGGGATACGCTTAAAGCTTACTTACGAGGACAAATCATTGCTTACAGTGCTCGAATGAAACGCGGCTCTAACAGGGAACGAGATGAGCTGGTTCACCGGATTGGAGAAATAGACAGGCTGTATGCTCAGAACAAATCTCCAGATTTGTATAAGAAGCGGGTAGAATTTAAAACCAAATTCGATCTGCTTACCTCCTACTGTGTCGAACAGCTGCTCTTATGAAACACAACATTCTATACACATGGTGACAAATCAGACAAGTTTCTAGCCAATCAGCTTAAAGGTTTTAAGGCAAAACAGGCAATTTCATAAGTACACTTGGAAGATGGCCAGCTAACTACTGACCCCCTTGAAATTAATGCAGCTTTTAGAGAGTTTTACACTCGATTGTATATTTCAGATCTCTGTGCAAATTTATGTGCAATTCAAAACTTTCTTGACAACCTTGACATCCCCTTGCTTTCACTTGACCTTAGGAAAAAACTAGAAGAGCCCATATCCCAGTCAGAGATAGTTACAGCCATAAGCTCAATGCAGTCAAACATTCCCGACAGAATTCTTTAAAAATTTTCTCTATCACTTTCACCGCTTTTATGCTCTCTCTTTTCAGAGTCCTGTAAATTGGGCCATCTTCCGCAGTCCTTTTCTGAGGCATGTATCACTCTTATTGCAAAGAAAGACAAAGACCCAACCAACTGTGCTTCCTACAGACAGATCTCTCTCCTAAACATTGACGCTAAGGTCCTAGCAAAAGTCCTAGCTCACAGACTGGACAACATTCTTCCTACTATCATATCCAAAGATCAAACTGGATTTGTCAAAGGTAGACACTCATACTTTAATATTAGACGGCTCTTTGATGTTCTCTACTCCGCCCGTGAAGACAGGCCAGAATGTGTGGTTTCCATTGACGCAGAGAAGGCATTCGACCGGGTCGAATGGCCCTACTTTGCTGTGCTGGATAAATTTGGTTTCGGACCCGCCTTTACTTTTATGGATCAGACTGCTTTACTCCCAGCCTACTGCGATGATTCATACGAACTCACAATTGTCAAAGCCCTTCAATCTGCATCACGGTACCTGTCAAGGGTGCCCTTTGAGCCCTATGCTTTTCGATTTGGCTATAGAACCTTCAGCTATTGCGCTTCGCTCTTGTAGCAACCTATCTGGTATTTGGAGAGGAGGCGCTGAGCACAGGGTCTCCCTCTATGCAGACGACCTTCTACTTTACGTCTCTAATCCGACTGAATCTCTTCCCTCTGCTCTGACGCTGCTCGGTCATTTCAGGACTTTTTCAGGCTATAAACTGACCATCAGTAAGAGTGAGCTTTTTCCCATCAACAACAAAGCGCGGGCTTTAGAATTAACTAACCCGAATTTCAAAGCCACATTAGATAAGTTTTCTTACCTTGGGGTCACGGTTACCAGAAAATGTTTGTTCAAGGAAAACTTTGCTGTACTATTGAACCAGGTTAAACAATTGATGTCACAATGGTCACCCTTATCAATGTCCCTTGTGGGATGGGTGAATTCTGTCAAAATGGTCATTCTACCTAAGTTTTTATATCTCTTTCAAACAGTGCCGCTTTTTGTCCCCCGCTTCTTCTTTCAACAGCTGGACTCAGCTATATCCTCCTATCTATGGCAGGGCAAGCGACCGCGTTTAAATAAAATCTATCTCCAGAAATCTAAACTTAATGGGGGGCTTGCATTACCAAATTTCTGTCACTATTACTGGGCAGCCAATATGAGGTGTCTTGCGCACTGGTCCTTTTATTATGAACGGCCTGATTGTCCTGACTGGGTTGCGTTGGAGCTTTGTCCACATGATAACTTTTCCCCTCTGGCCTCCGCTGGTTCTGGGTTACCTCTTTCTTCTGTCTCCTTATTTAGTAACCCTGTGGTCAAACATTCCTTAAAGATCTGGGGCCAATTTAGGAAACAGTTCGGCCTTGGTAGTTTTTCCATTTGGAGCCCTATTGCCAAAAATCACCTTTTCAAACCTTCTATCATAGATCTGGGCTTTCAGCGGTGGCACCGGGAAGGTGCCACACGCTTCCAACATCTGCTGATCGATGGCACCATAGGCTCATTTGCTCAGCTAAAAGAGAAGTTTAACCTTTCAAATTCAGACTTTTTTCGGTATCTTCAGATTCAACATTTTCCCAATTCTCAATTGCCAAAAATTTCAGTTACTACAGAGACCACCACAGTGGACAAAATCCTGTCCCTAAACCCATCCAGTAAAGGCCTTATTTCTAAACTATACAACATTATGCTAGATCTTACCAGTCCTTCAGTGGACAGATTCAAGAGGGCCTGGGAGGACGACCTGGGCCTCACCATAACTGATGATGTCTGGGACTTTGCTCTTAGATTGGTTGACTCCTCTTCCCTTTGCGCTCGCCACTTAATCCAGTTCAAAGTTGTCCACCGAGCTCACATCTCCAAGGTCAAGCTGTCCTCTATGTACCCTGAAATTAGTCCACTATGCTCCAGATGTAATGTTGTGGAGGCCACTCTCAGCCACATGTTCTGGTCTTGCCCACGGTTGAGTAACTATTGGGGAGATGTCTTCAGTACACTATCTAAAGTCTTTACCACTAGACTGAAACCAAACCCTGTTGTTGCCCTTTTTGGAGTTCTGGGGGGTCAAACCCATCTGAGTACTGTCAAAAAACGTTCTATAGCCTTTGCCCTACTTCTGGCACGTCGTGCCATCTTACTTAGATGGAAAGATGCCTCCCCTCCATCTCACTCACAATGGCTGCAAGATGTAATGTCCTGTCTAAAACTTGAAAAGATAAGATTTTCACTTAAACAATCCCTTAGCACTTTCGAAAAAGCATGGGGTCCTTTTCTGTGTACATTTCCAGGTCTAAAATTATGTACAATTGTAGCAACTTGGCTGCATGTTACATAATACAATCCGGGTCCTAGATGTGGTGGAGCGAACACAGCACTCTGGCAGTGGCAAGGGGTGGGTGGGTTTTTTCAGGGCTTTATAATTTTGTTTTTGTTGCGTATTTCATTTTCACATATTTTGTTGCATTTTGAGTTTTGCCTTATCATCGCTGTCAATTCATTGGCTCTCTGGAAACTCTGTTCTGAAGTGCAGTGATATATTTGTACTCTGTTGATAACTTGAACTGTTGGCTTTTGGTGGCCCTAGTCCGTATCCCTGTCACTGTATTGTTTACATACTTGTTTTACACCCAAATCATAGACTTTGTGGGAGCCTACAATTTGCTGTTAAGATGTTTCTATTTTTATGTGAAAATCAATAAAAACATTTTGATTATAAAAAGTTGGAACAGGAGCAACAAAAGGCTGGAAAAGTAGTTGGTACAAATCAAAAACTGGAGGAGAATTTGACAACTAATTACAGTACTAGTCAAACTGTGGACACACTTCCCTATGTGTTTTTTTTTTTAGTTCTGTCTGAAGTTGTTTTTACTGTCTGTCCTGTACAGCACTTTGGTCAACTGAGACTGTTTTAAATGTGCTTATAGAAATAAATTTGACTTGACTTAGAACCAATGGGAATGCGTTTCAAATGTTTTACTGACAGTGTAGATTAATTGGCAACAGGGCAACAGGTCAGTAACATGACCTGTTGGCATGGCTTCACAAGAGAAGAGTTCAGGTGCTGAACTAACCTACCTGCAGTCTAGACCTTTTAAATGGAGGAAGGATGAAGTTCCGATAAAAGTATATGTTCACAACTACAAGGGCTATATATCTTGTAAAGGCTTAATAGCCTTAACTAGGCTATTATTTACTATGAATAGATGGCAATGGATTGGCTTGAATTGACTGTATGTCAAGTGCCCTGAAATGACATTGTTGTGAATTGGCACTATAAAAATAAAGCTGAAAAGTTCTGAATTGAATGTATAATCTTGGTTTCAAAAGGAAGCTGAGACATGCTGAGACATTACTACATGTGTCAGAATCAAGACATGTTTTACTGTGTCAGAGTAAATATATCTGGAACACAGTAGAAAATGTAAATGGTTATGTCCCCCTAAAAGGAAATCACATCATCTTTAATGAAAGCCAAAAGAAGAGGATAGTAATTCATTTAGGGATTTAGTAAAGTAGTCATAGGACTCAGTAAACTAATGTGTGATGAGGAACTGTGCTACAGTAGATGGTAAAAAAGTGAACCTGAGCAGTTTTGAAGATGTTTTAACAGATGTGTTGCACAGGTAAACATATCAGGAAGCATCGACGGATGAAGATGGACACCTCTATCAATGAGTTAGGAGAATTGAGTGGTAGCCCCTAAATTCACCTTAGAAACCCCATGAGGTTTCAGAAAGAAGGGAACCTCATGGCAGCATATCATAGGAAGAGTCAATACTTGACCTTACCCTGCATAGTGGGCTATGTGAAGAAAAAGTTAATACTTTTCAAACTGGGATATGAATATTGGTAAAGTCCTGAGTTTCAAGATGCATAATGTCATGAAACACAGACAAATCCAGGAAATAAAAAAAGAATTACTGCTTTGTTTCAGTCTTTTTCTTTGTATGTACGCAGACTCCCTTCTAAAAAGCTTGTGTTAGCTTCTCAGGGAGTTCTGATTCACACATAACTCATAGCTAAATTTCTATGTCAAGGTGAATGTTTGTAAATATGTGAGTGTGTGTGAATAAACTCAAACTGAAACTGATTTCACTCAACATTTACAGTGTTCTTTGTCTTTACTGATAAGATTTTGGAACAGATTTAGATTATGTTTTCAGGACAATATTACCACTTCTTATTTTAGAGTAACTTTACCTTTGTGACATGTTATGGGTTGCACAGCGGACAGGTGGCAATAACCCAAGCGCCTCCATCTCCTGGATGAACACCACATTCTGCATCTCCTCCTCTGAAAAGGAACTCCGATTCACCAACTCTTTCACCTGCAAAGTAGGTCAGTTATAGGGTCACAAAGACCAATTCTGATTTATAACGCTGGGCTCTCAACTCTCACACATTGTGGCTGAGACACAAGCATTTCAGCTCACACGTCGTATGTAGTATTTCTCACACTGACAAATCATAGCACAAAGCTAAAAAAGTCCAGCACAGACATTTTTAAACTGGAAAATCTTCCTGGGGAGTTGAAACATGCACTACAACCACAGCTACTGAACAGCCAATGAAAAAACAGTAGCTGTATCTATCTGGGTGGGATGTGGGTCATTCTGTGTGGTGTGAGCTGGCCGCCACTGTACACACCACTAGTACAAGTCCCACAATGCACTGCACCAACACATCAATCAAGTTTCCGCATCTCTTATGTAAGCTGAACACCCTAAAGATATAGTAGGAAAATGATGCAGGTGAGCTGACAAACATCTCACTGAATCATACATTAGGAATCATTGTGTGGCAAAGCCTTGAAATTGGAACATGTAATGCCCACCAGAACATGGCTAACTAACTCAGAGTCGAGTGTTTAAATGATGTTTAAATCATCACCAGTTTAAGTTTTATCTTCAGGAGTTAACCCACAGAAGTCTATTAGATTATGCAATCTGTATACACAATCAATGTATAAGTCTTGTAGTTTTGTTCCTCTCTGACCACACGCCTCGAATGCTATGTTCATGGCTGAGGGGGTAAATAAGTGGCTCCTTGTTATGGGAGAATTAGGTGAGAGTCCTTTGAGTACAAAGGAATGTCTAAATTGTTGAGTATGGTTGGATAGGGGTACAAGCAGAGTGTTGAGGAAACTAGGAAGTGAAATTATGCGGGACTGCAGGGTGAGCACTCCAATTGTAGCCATTTAATCAAAGTGCCCAGAGTGAGCTCCTTCAATACAAGACATTTCTTAAATTAGCTGCCCAGTAATAAAATTTGTGTCTCTGCAGTATTTTCTTGTGGATTCCAGTGTTTTTCTTATTCCAAATAAATTTGGATATCAATTTATCCCGTGATATGAAAAACTATCCAGATAGAAATATAGGGATACATTGAAAAATGTATGAAAATTTCAGAAGAGCATTCATTTTAATCATATTAATTCCACCCCCCCAAAGATAATGGAAGGAGGTTCCAGTGGTCCAAATCTTGTTTTAAATTGGTTAGCAGAGGTAGAAAGTTGGCTGCATATAGTGCTTTAAAGTTGTGTGTAACCCAAATTTCTAAATATTTAAATTTGCTCGTATTTATATTGAGGGGGAATGATATCAATGATATCAATTTAGCTGATCCACTGAGCAGGATTATTTCACTCTTTTGTAAACTGATTTTATATACAGATATTTTACAGATTTTTTTCCAATAAAATCAGTGTTTTTGGTAAGGTGGTTACAGGGTTTGATTAGAATAAAAGCATGTCGTCTACGTAGAGAGATACTTTATGCTCAGAGCCTTTCCCATTTGTTCCCTCAATCTCAGCGTCCCCACACAGGGTAGCATCCAATAGCTTGATTGCAATGGCAAAGAGAGGCAACAAGGAGCAGCCCTGTCACGTGCCCTGGTAGAGTTTAAAGTAAAAGAAAAGGGTGTTGTTGGTTAGACTGTTCTGGATCCAGCGAGACTAGTATCTCTGGAGTGTTGGGTGGGGCAGGATCACTTGAGTGACATTGGGTAGATTCTGAAAGCTACAGGGAATATTTACATCCAGGTATCTAATGTTACTCGATTGTAATCAGGTAACATTAGACACCTGGATGTAAATATTCCCTCCAGCCTCTCAGAACTAACAAAACTTGATCACATCACACCTTCTTAAGACTATAGAAGATGATCTTGCATGCTGGAAATCTCTACACATTTCACTCATGGGGAGAGTTGCCACTATAAAAATGATGGTTCTACCTAAAATCAACTATTTGTTTTCTATGATTCCTATAAAACCCCCCTCTACTTGGTTTAAATCACTAGAATCACACATCTCCCCGGATCAGTTTAAAAACTTTACAGAAGCCGAAAGACAGGGGAGGATTAGACCTGCCTAACTTTAAACATTACTTCCTAGCTAATAGGTTGCAATATGTCCTAAAATGGCTCAAACCTAGTCCACTAGATGACCTGTGGATAGACATAGAACAAACATTTTGTGACAATTTGGAAATTTCTAATCTTCTTTTTTCAGCTCAAGTATAAAAAAGCTAAAGTGCTTCAAAAGTTCAAAAGTGTCAACATCAGCACTTCTCTGACAGCCTGGTGGGAATTTCTCAAAAAAACCAACTCCTCAATAATACCATGTAAACTCACACCCATCTGGAACAATCCTGATATCCTACTAAACAAAAATATCCTAAATTTTACGAATGGATTAACAAAAGAATTAAATACTTTGAACATATTATCCATAACAGAAATATTTTATCTTTTAATACACTCTCATCACAATATGGGATTAACAGCAACATATTCTTAGAATATCAACAACTCAAAAACATAATACACACAAAATTCCCCCTTCACCGAACAGACCTGGAACTTCCTCCAATGGTAGCAGATTTTATGGACCTCTGTACGCCTACACCATTATGCACTCACTAGCGCTCCCCTCTTTCGATATTCTTGTCATTAATGAATTAAGTGTTTATTGTTGTTGTTTATAGATAAAATGGTCTGATAAGTTCCAGGTTCTAGTGGGAGATGCTTTAATTAGAATTTACAATAGAAAGCTGCAGATAAAGACATATAACAAATTCAACTGATTTTAATATATTTACTGAATAATGCTTTTTATAGGCAATAACTCACAGACTGTTAGCTCTGGGATCAAAGTGTGCAATAAGGTCGTTTTTATTCAGTTTTCAATAAACACTGGCCCTGTTTGAGAAAGCTTTACTGAGCAAAAACCTCCATGAAACATAAGACAGAGACAGCTCAGTGTGATTGAACCAGTATGATGTAATTAAAAAAATCATCATTTAGATAAAAAAAAAGCTTTTGTATAGTTTACTGTTCTTAAAATTTAAATTGATATTTACAAAATTATTTGAACTGCTGCTATGTTACGTGAATCCTCCTGTTAAAAGGCAGCTGATTTGTTTAAAGCACCGTTTGAAAATATGCAAACACTACTTTTCATTTGTTACTGAATTATGAGTGTAACAATGCAATTGTGATTAATCACAGAAAATTATGTCAATAATTCAGAGTTCAGAGTTCACTTCCAGGTTCTAATATCAGTTTCAGACACCAGTTGGTGGCAGTAATCCACCACTATAAAGTTGTTTGCAACTGCCCAACACGCTTGTCACACAGCCTTTCTTCAAAAGCTCCCGCCATCTTCTACAGCTGTTGTCCTCGTCTTCGTCTTCCTCCCCTTGCTCCTCTTCTTCTTCTCTGGTCTGTTCCATTTGCTGTTTGCATGTTAGCTATACTGCTCACCAATGACCCCACTTTTTCTGTTGCTATTGCTCCGCTTGCTAAGTCAAGCGAAAGATCTGGAAGGCCCCTGAAAACACACCAATTATGCGTGTACTCAGTCTGTCTACAAAGCCAGGTCTCGGTTCACCTCAAGTGGACCACATACAGGGAGCAGACTGCAAAACAAACTGCACTGTGGGTTCACCGCATGGCACCATTGGTATACACAACCAAAACATCAGCACATGTGGATGATAGCTCACCAGCTCTGAATGTGAGAAATGGCTCACGGTTAGACATGGATGAATTTGAGAAAAGTTTTGATAGAAATTAAGACACGCTAACAGTGGTTAACAGTGTAATGGGCAGCTTCAGTCATTTAAGACGGTGAGACATGGAGATGTCTATGGCTGAATTGGTTTACTCTATGGATGGATTTGAGGGCTTCACACCTTTGGGGGATAAAGATATTTTAACACCCACACTTTTCCTGGTGAGAGGGTTCAACACTTGCACGTTTCTCACATTTTTATAAAAAACTGTTCACATCGTTTGAACAAAAGTCATTGTTCTGGTCATCTCTGTGTCTGCACAGTGCAGCATGGCAGTCTCCTCTCCATCTCCCTGTACTGTTGTTCTGTGACACCGCCTGTCAGTGGTCAGCTGATGGGCTTTTCTGTTGCTAGTACTGTCTCTGTTGTTGGGTTTATCTTTCAGCTGAGAAAGAGGAAACTAGCAGTCTGTGGTTCACACTGGCACACCCATTCATCCATTTTGATCAGGGTCGGGTCGTGGGGACAGCTACCTAAGCAGGGAAGCCCAGACTTCCATCTCCCTGACCACATTCACCAGCTCGTCTGGGGGGATCTTGAGGCGTTCCCAGAAGAGATGTAGTCTGTCCACCATGTCCTGGGTCTTCCCCAGGGTCTCCCCCCTGTGGGACGTGCCCCGAACACCTCACCAGGGAGGCGTCCAGGAGGCATCCTGACCAGATGCCCGAGCCACCTCATCTGGCTCCTCTTGATGCGGAGGAGCAGCGGCTCTACTCTGAGCCTCTCCGGGATCACAGAGTTTCTCACCCTGCTGAGAAAAATCATTTTGGCTTCTTGTATTTGTGATCTTGTTCTTTCGGTCACTACCCACAGCTTGGGACCATAGGTGAGGGTAGGAACGTAGATTGACCGGTACATCGAGAGCTTTGCCTTTTGGTTCAGCTCCTTCTTCACCACGACAGACCGATGCAGAGTCCACATCACTGCAGACGCTGCACCAATCCGCCTGTTGACCTCCTGCTCCATCCTTCCTTCATTCGTGAACAAGACCCCGAGATACGTAAACTCCTCCACTTGGGGCAGGACCCTATTGCTGACCTGGAGAGAACACTCCACCTTTTTCCGGCTGAGGACCATGGTCTCAGACTTGGAGGTGCTGATTCTCATCCCAGTCGCATCAAACTCAGCTGCGAATCGCTTCAGTGAGAGCTGAAGACCACGGCCCGATGAAGCCAAAAGAACCACATCATCCGCAAAGAGCAGAGACCCAATCCTGAGGCCACCGAACCGGATCCTTTCAACACCTCGGCTGCGCCTAGAAATTCTTTCCATAAAAGTTTATAAAATACAGTAAAAATGGGCATATATCCAGCATAGTCACGAATGGTGACTAATCATGATTAATTAATTTGTAAGCTTTGATTAATCTGATTAAAAATGTTAATAATTTGACAGCCCTAATAGAAATATGGTCAAGACTGCTAGGATTTGACTAGAAACCAAAGTTGTTCTGCATTAGCCAATAGATGAACAAATTTTGTTTTTCATTGTGTGTCTTGCCATTCAGTAGTTTATGGTGCAGTGCCGTCTCTGGTGGAGAGTGGATCATCTTATTTAAAAGGTCAGATTGGTTTGAGTAGCGCATCTTGGTTCCAGAGTATATGACATCCTCTAACTGAACCGAGCTCCCAATCAGACTGAGTCTAGCAGACTTTTCTGGTGTGAATGCACCCTAAAGCTGGATTTAACCTCACATGCTGTCTGTGTACGGTAGGGGCAGCATAGCTGACACTGGTAAATTGTGCTCTTGCACTTGAGAGTAAAGTTACGGCATTGTGTTGCAGTTTTTCTTCCACGGTCCAGAAATCAGGAAACAGGTAATCACAAACCAACCAATCACAAGAGAGTACTACTGTGTAACCACATTGCAAGCAGGGGTGCATATTGGGTCTAGAAAAGGTGCACTTCAAGCCTCTGCCAACTTACGCACAGCATACTGCAGTGATGCCCTAACAGACCTTTCGCAGATGCCATGCAAGTATAATCCTCAGTTTGAATTTATAGTATGAATCAAACATCATGACAAAGGAAATAAATCAATAATTAAAAAATGTGTTGAATGTGTGTTGAGCCAAGAAGAGATAATTCTATAATTAAATTCAAACTTGCGTTGGAAATAGAAAGTAAAGAATAAATTTCTTCAGGATGAAAAAGATTTTGGTTGTTGGTTGTGTTTTCTGTAAAACACTATTGGTTGCTCACCATTAATTCCCTGAGGTCCTTGTCTTTGGTGTAGAGACATATGCTGTGAAGCTGCTTATTCACACTTAGACCCTGCAAAGAAGAAGAAAAAAAAAAAGAAATACACATTAATATGAATGTAGGAGCTAGCTAACTGTTGTTAGCTTGCTAGTCTTTCAGCTGTTGGTAGAAGCCATCTAAGTTCTGTTAGTGTGTCACTGTAAGCTGCTTGTAGGTGCCAGCAAATTTTTGCTAGTGTGTTAATCTGTCAGCTGAATGTAGGAAGTAGATCCATGCCATTAGTGTGTTACTATATAAGCTGTGGGAGCTAGCTAACTGTTGTTAGGAATGTAGGAAGTAGATCCATGCCATTAGTGTGTTACTATATAAGCTGTGGGAGCTAGCTAGATAAAGGCCCATTTATGCTTGAAGCAGAAATGGGCCTGTAGCTGATACGTAGACAGAAGGACAGACAGACAGATAGTTTTCTTCATCCTCTGAGTCAATTACGCAAGTAATTTGGTCTGTTTTCAGGGAGCTTAGGTATCCATAGCTTGACGCAGAAGATGGAGCAATATCACTGGAAATTGCAGGGGCAGTGCTGAGCGGAATAGCTGACATGTGACTTGAAAGAAACAAACCAGAGATGAAGAAGATCATGAAGGGAACAAAAAAAGCACAAGAAGATAAGGACAACAACTACAGAAACTGCACAACATTGTGCAGTTGGAAACAACTTTATAGCGATGCGTCATCACTGTCAAATGGTGTCTGAAACTGACGTCGGCTTTCAGGAGTGAACTCCAAACTTAGCACTGCCTACTAGTGGAGGAATTGACTTAACAACCATGGCAAAGTAAAAGATGCATGGAAGTAATAGGACGGCAGCGTATGACAATATATGTGTCGCAATTCATGGACTACGTAGGCTACAGAGTGTCCTCCATAGTCCACACTTTGAAGTCCACTCAACGTTCGTGAAATGGGACAGCCTAACGAGCCAACACAGGACGTTGAATCACTTAAACCTCTGAAATTACTCATAGGACACTTCTGTGGATGCTGAACACGGACCGACAACACAGACAGTAAAAAAAAAAAAAAGCTGTTTCAGGCTCTTGTTTTCCAGCCGGTACACACTTCATTATCCCCTTATAAGTCCATAAATATCAAATATTACCTCATTTTAATGTCACCATTTACCAAACATGCTTTAAATGTACTTGGTTTTGTAACGTTTATACTAAAGTGTATTTTTAAAAAAGCGTACTTTTTTAAAATAAAACTTCATTTAAACTTAATACGACTCTTCTGAGCTCGGTTGCTGATTTGCCACCATCTTGTGCTCAATGACTTCTGGGAGAAAAGTGGCCGCGAAGGATGCATCACCAGCATCCTTTGTTTGAGGCCAAACGAAGTGCAGATCTGAAGGGTGGATTCGGAGGGTCCTTCAAATTCTGTGAATTGGGACAGTACTTCGCACACCGCGATGACGTATGTGGCCAACAAATCTGCACTTCGAAGTGTGCAGACCCTGAATTGGGACACACCTGATGTTTGGAACGGATGTCGCTATTTACGTATGTAAGGGAGCATAAATGGGCCTTAAGGGTGACCAAATTTGAGTTGGTAAAAAGAGGACGTTTAGTGGGTCAGGGGGGTTGGATTTAGTGAAGTGTAATGTGTGGTATCACGATTGTGAAGATAGATAAAAATGTGTCCACATTCAAGGCTACTGCAGTATGAAAAAAGGCTTACTTTGCTCTGAGTGTAGGTCTAAATGTGTGAAAAAATACTCTGGCAATCAGTCCACTTTCAGTGTAGTGAACAGTGTTGGGGTATTTACTCTAATAAAGTAATTAGTTACTAGTTACTCATTACTTCTGTAAATTGTAATGAAATTACTTTACTCGTTACTGCATTTGAAAAGTAATGTCACTACTTATTACTTTACCATTTCTAAATTCACCGTGTAGACATGAACAAACATCATAGCCGAATCATCGCTGCCTGTCTGCAGAGTGTTTACTGTATATTGTGAACAAAATGGCTTTAAAACCACAAGAACAACATCCCTGTCTGTGGGAATAAATGGACACACTTGTCTCATCATCATTTTATCTAGTATTTTTCTAAACCTGGGTGATTCTATAGTCAACAGGGGGAGCATGTCTCCTACAATGATCCTGCAACTAGCTTGTTCATTTCTATCTTACTGCCTGCTGCGATCCAGGAAATGTTGAAAAAAGCTTAGCTTGTTTAGGCGGGTCGGATGCTTGTTTAGGCGGGTCGGCTGTTTGTTTAGGCGGGTCGGCTGTTTGTTTAGGCGGGTCGGATGCTGAAAGACTCCTTCCACTGACCGGTGAGCAGGATCTTTCACCACAAGTCTGGACTGAAACTGGACTGGACTGAACTGAAAATAATACGAATATCACCACTGACCAAAAGCCTGTATCTCCATCTCCAGCTTGGGTGGCGCACAATCAGCGACATCACGCAAATCAATCAACGTGCCCAGGCAAGCACACAAACAGGCAGCAGCATGCGCGTAGCACTTAAAACAGATCAGAACTTTACACACAGGCAAACACGGCTCGATTAATGCAGAAAAACACCTTACTGTAGTCCAGTAAAGTCATTTCCTTACCGATATTTTACGTGTAACACACTACTTTACTTCGTTACCCAAAAAAGTAATATCGTTACTGTAACGTGTTACTCCCAATACTGGATACTCTGAAGAAGATAAATTTTGACCATGTGTTTTTCTGCTTTCTGTTTGGTGCTTGTCCCTTTATAAGGGAATGATGTAATAAATATATAAAGACACAAAAGTACAAACACACACAAAAAAAACTTTACAAGGAACTTCCAGCAATCTTCTTTGTATGTCATGCATAGAGCACCACCAACACCAAGATGAAACGAGAATTTTTTCTGTAGTTCGTCAATGAATGTACATTTACGTTTTTGCATTTTCTAGCTTTGTTCTACCTGCTGCCCTGTGGCAGAAGATATAGGTCCATGCCACAACCACCAGACTCGCCAACAGCCTCGATCTTCAAGCAGTGAGGCTACTGAATGAACAGTTCCCCTCTCTGCTCCCACCCATCATCACACACCACATTCCACCATAACAATAACTGTGATATGAATTTTACATGGCTGCAGCTTTGGGCAACATCCTACACTTTTTAGTTTACTGCATCAGCTCTTGGTGTTTTGTACAGTATATGGAATTTGAATATTTGACTTTTGCACATTGAATGGGCTGGATGCCTGCCGATCACCAATCATTGTTCTTAAAGCTGTACCAATATATTGTTTTTAGTGTTTTGCTGTGCCAATTTTACACTGTACTCTTGATATTTGACATTCTTGTCCTTTGTTTCTCATATATCAGTATTAGGATGTTGAAACAACATCTCATTATTTAGAACTGTTAGTATGATGACAATAAAGCACTGAACTGACTTTATGTGCTGTTTCGACTAATCATTTTTCAACTTGAGTAGAGAATCTCAAAAAACCGGAAAAATATCCAGCAAGCGTTGACTTCCAGTTGTCCTTTAATACATAAATATTACTGGAACAGTAGAAAAAGAAGAATTTCTTTTAGAGCCCGCTGCATACTGAATTAAAAAAAAGGCATTGCACTTATACAAAGTCAATCGTGTTTAAAGAAAATAATCTATCTATCGAGAGTTTGGAATTTATTTGGTGTTTCTCATCCTTATAATGTAACTTCCAGAGACCACTGCTCAACCTGTCCTGTTCCGTTTTAAGTCTAACCAGAGTCATAAAATTAAAAAGGGCACAATAACATTTCATATCCGTGTTGCATTAGATAAACAAGAACGTCATTTAACCAGTTAATTATCATTTACCTTTGTTGTTAAAAGGTGCTTGTTAAGGTGGTGGTGAAACATACTGGATGTATTTTCTTTTTTATATCATGCCTTACAGGCTGGTGAGCCGTCCTCCACAATAAAACCTTGCTCATTTTTTCTTGAAACACAGAAATCCGACAAGTATAATATTTAAGATCTTTACAATTACTTAATTCTAAAGCTCAATACTGCAATTAATTGTGAAATTGTGACATCAATACTGCCAAACAGCTGTATCTGCTTTTGATTCCTATTTCTTCATTCACCAAACAGAGGCCACAGTAGCATGTAGAAGAGCCACGCACAGCCACAGAACCAACTCTGTCCTTCAGGATGACAACACTCACTGGCTCTAAGGAAAGTAGACCTGACTAGTTCCTACAGGGAGGTGCTCTCACCATGTTGTTGAGGAGTGTGTTGGCGGTCTGCAGGTCTCTGCACTGCAGGCAGGAAAACACTTGACGCAAACCCTCCATCCTCAGAACCGACAGATTCTGTTCAGGCCGGTTCTGCCTTTGCAGCATAGCCTGAGCTCTGGGGATCTGATTGGTCAACAAGGATCGACTGATCATTTCCTGAAACAAACACAAACAAATTGATCATCATCATCATCATCATCTTTATTTGTCAGACTCAAGGTCCATAAAAAGAAACATCAAACAAACACAACAACAACAGTTATAAAAGACACTTATAACAGTGTTTCCACAGAGAAGACTGGTATATATCAGACTCCTTTATGTACTGAACATAAAGACAAAATCTGAATTTTCTTTATTCTGTTTTCTGTCTGACACACATGCAAAAAGAATCCTGTAAATGTTACCTCTGTTGAAAGCAGCTCCCACTCATCACCCTGAACCTTCTCCTGAACAGAAGCAGCATCGGTTGTTATGCTAACCCCTGTAGACCAGGGGAATCTCTTCATGTAACTCCTCAGCTCAGTCACATATCGATCCAAGATGCTGACACACTTCTGCACATCCACGCTCTCATCTGGAGTCACAACAAAACATCTTCAGCTTTAGGTTTTAGGTCACCCTGGACTAACAATGTATGGTTAGATAATGATGTCTTACAGTGAGGGGAGGAAAGCACTGAGCGGATCTGAGTGTTGACGAAGCTCATAGTGATGTTCAGCAGCTGCTCAGAGAACTGTCGGCTCTGAGCTTCACTGTTCGAATCCCTGACAGCTGAACACAACAAGTCCAACGCAGGACACAGCTCCTGTACACCTGCACACAACAAAGGAACATAACAAGTACATGTAGCTGTCTGCACAAAGCTTTTATACCAGGCTGAAATGATGAAAGTAATTATAAACACAAAAAGCTGAATCTGACCTTAGACCAGGGGTGTCATAAGCCCCGTTTCCACCAATGAGTGCATGTTGGGACATATGTTTTTGCTTTTCCATACATAAAAACTGGGACGGGTACCCAAATATTCAACCCGGCCTGTCTTACTTTTTTTGGACCCTTCTGTTAGGGAACCAATTTAACCGATCCAAACCAAAAGGGCGAAGCTTGACACACCATCCATTGATTGGTTGTCATAAAAACAGAAAAGAAATGGCTCCTTGTTTAGAGCAACATATTTTCTTTTTGTTGATTAAATCGCCATTGGCATTACGAAGCACCGCCAAGAAGAAATTTGTTGGATGACCGCCATTCTCCTCATTGGTTTGTGAGTCATATTTTGGTTACATTAAGGAAGGTTTTGCACTGCTATGGCATCATGCTATTACATAGCTGAGGCAACTATCACAGTCCAGTTGATACTCCGCATCTCAGGTAAGGTTACAGTTGGCTGTGGGAATGTAACAAGATTACAGTTTACAGACCTTATCTGATACAGTCCCGGGCCAAAACCGGCCCACGAGGGGGTCCAATCTGGCTCATAGGATGAATTTGATTAATTTGAAAATGACATAGAAGATATTAACTGTAATATTTTAATAAAAGTAGCTGTAATTCCTAATTTTTCCATGTGAGGTTTCATTTTTTATGTTTAAATGTAAAACATTTCCAAGGCAAGGAGATAACTTTGTCTACCTTTTATATCTGTCGTACTTAATAAATCTGACTTTATGTGGTTGGTCAGTTCATGTGGTCAGGATTACTACACACGTGGAAATGTTCATGTATGTACATTTAAAAATAACTTCTAGATCTTTAAAAGTTACACTGAACATTAAGTAAAAGACTGTATTTAGTTGTAATCCCTGAATATGCGGCAGACGCTCTACCAGGTGAGCAAAACATACCCCTGTGATCATGGTGCTAAGAACTGCATCTGGAGGACTGGGGTGAATCCTGATGGGTGCAGTACAGTCAAGCTAAGATGCACCAATTTTAGCATATAGCATACCAAAATGACCAGTAGAAACTCAGCTAAAAGACTAACAAGCAGTGCCTCCCAAACGATGTACAATTAAAACCACAAAAAAAAATTTTTAAAAATAAAAACGTAGTCTTACCTTTGCTGTTTTACAGTCAAAACTTATGTTCTAGCTGAAAAAAAAAACACTACTAAAGTCTATTCCTTTAACTCTGTGTTAGTAAGAAATTAACCCCAAGGATCCAGTGGGTGTCATTTATAAACGTGGTGTCCGCACAAAACTGGGTCTGAAAGTGGACTACACCACTTCTCACACAAAAGTTGTGATCTACTGAAATAAATGTGATGGGAAAATGTGCACACCTATACGTAAAGTCTGACACGAGTGCAGAAATTTTGGAGACGAGGAAACCCGACGATGCAGGTGGTAAGATGGTGAATTGTAATCAGAGTGCATAATACTCCTCTCACACATTTAATTTCACTTCACACCATACATCAATTATAGATCCATGTTATCATAAACATTGAAACCAGCATTATTATCTGTACTGAGGCTTGTAGTGAGCCATAACTATTCCATAAACATCTTTCAGTTTAAAAAATATATAAAACAACTCAAATCTCAAACCCTGGTGCAGAGAACAGGGCCAGCCTGCGTGACAACTAACAAGCAAATTAATCATCATGATTGTAGCCTAAACCATTCTGCCAAGGTGGGAACCAAACAGTCTCCACCGTGGCCTACCCCCGCCCATTATAAGGACCATGACCCACAGCCCCCTCCCTAACAAAAAGGCTTTACAAGGGAGCGAGGATCTGTGAGGATGTAATGCAGCGTTTGAGATGAGAACAATGCAAAGGTTCATTTTTAAAGATCTTTTAATATATTAGATGTGTCACGCATAACTGTCACCATGTTCCACATCACAGCTCTAATTTCTTTGAGAGTATCAGCGATGACAGTAATGTTGCTCTGCGCACTTTCAGATGTGGCATGTGCACTGGACGCACTATTTCTGTTAACAGCCAGAGCTCCTCAACCATATCTCCCTTGTTGGGTTGTGACCTCCTCGTCCTCACCACTTCCCACCCTCCACTGTGGAAGAACTGTACCCTCTTTCTACAATATACTATCTTTGGGTCTACTTCCTTCTGGGTCCTCATCTATGTTTCTAAGGTGAATCTGGAAGCTAGTCCTTATTTCTCCTGATTCCCAGTTAATTTTGGTGTCAATCATCTAAACTAACCAAAGAATTCCCAGTGTTCTTCTTTTAAAAATATTGTTCGCAGGACTCTCATTCTCTTAACACCCTCTGGATTAACATTAAAGAGAAATCTCTGGAGCGTTTTTATCTTTACAAACCTGTCATCCAACAGAAACATTAAAGGAAAAGTCTATGAAAGCCATGTACATACTGTCTATCAGGCTCAGAGAGGGGTCTGCTGGTAGATCAGCTGCACTGAATGTTGCTGATAGGTTCAGGACATTTTCTTTGCTTTTCAGATAAAGATCCACCGTGTCGAGCTGACGGTTCTTCAGCCCAGCCTGTAAAACCCAGAATAAATCAGGTGACTGTGGTGGTGTGTTGGTAAATCACAACAAATGAGACTGAGGGAGTGTCCCACCTGAAGGGTGTGGATGGGTATGGAGCAGTGTCCCCAGTTGTTCAGGTGACAGACTGCATCCACTGTCGCTGCGCTGCCGAACAACATCAACCGGCTCAGCAGATCCTGCTGGGACACGGAGAACAAGACCTGGAAGACGGCGGTCTCTGGAGAAAACCAGGAAAATAAGTTTTCTTTAGTTTGGTTTCTCTCGAAAAAGAATGTCCTATTCCTGAAGACATTCAGTTTTCTATAAGCTAATACATTAAATGTGACATGACGACCTTCGTCCAGTAAGCTCTAAAGATAAATAAATGCAAATGTGCATTTCATCTCTACTCTGAGTCCCTTCCTGTTCCTGGCTACAAAAACGTGATGATGTTCCAAAACGTCCCTTACTCTTTAGCAGCAGTCGGTGCTGTCTCCCTCCACAGCAGTGAACCGGAGCTGCCTCCCCTTCCGTCCGGTGGTAGCTCACACGTCCAGATTCCAAGTCCCATAATGCCACTGTGGTCTGTCTGTTGCCAGGGGTGACGAAGGTCACAAGGGCAGAGAACTCAGAAACACTGAGCGCAGATGAAGATGATGACTCTGGGACAGAGAAAACTACAACTATCCCACCAGGAGGTGCGCTGCTGTCTGTTGAGGATGGAGCTGGGTGGGACTTAATGTGGGGGAGCAAGGAAGACCAGAAGGTTCTGGAAGCCTGGGTGGAGGAGAAGGAAGCAGTTTTCTGAGCTCTGCTATACATGGATGTCAGCAGGGCTTCCCAAGAGCTGCAGGAGGAGATGGAAACAGATGAGATCTTGATCATCAAGCAGGACTTCCTACCCTACTTGGTTTCTCCTTGCTTTTTACCTGATGGGGTTGTCATGATACTAAACTTTCTAACTTGATATCGATACTAAGGATGGTGCTCGATATTCAATACTATTTTTAATACTGTTGATGGAAAGAAATTTTTTTTTAAATCAAAGTCAGAACACCACAAAAACCACAGCATAATCCAAACAACACAACAAAAATATATTAATAAACATAAGAAAAGACATTAAGAATGTAAAATAAATGCATTATTTTAAAGATACAGTCTTGAACAGCGTTCTCAGACTTATTGACATAAGTGTCCTTTTCTTGACAATACACAGAGGTCACCATTTCTGATATCAGAATACTATCAGAATGTATGACTTTACTGTACCTGCATTATAATGAACTCAGACTTCAATAAAAGTGTTTTCAAGACTTTGCTTGTCTTCTAAGACGTAAATGCAGAGAACTGTACACTCTCATCCCTGGCTGTCACAGATTCTGATAGGTAACAGATTTTGGTGTAACACCAGCCGTAAACATGGTTTCTATTATGTAAATGTGCATTTCGACGTAATATTGTTTTGCACTTCCCAGCCACCATAGTTAACACTGGATTAAAGGTTAACTAGTTCCCTCGCTCACATTTTCATATAAAGAATGATTCTATAGTACTTTATGTTCTATTTTAATGCTGTCCTGAAAACCACATCAGTCTCTTTTTGCTCAGGTTTTGGGTGTAATTATGGTGTAAAACAAAAAAAAATGCAACATCATCTACAGATGAAATGACCTGCCAGCATCATCTATTTAACCATGGACTGACTTGGTAGGAGGATAACTTGTGTAAATACACCGTTAGCATGAATGTGCATGTTAGGGTTTAAACCTTGACTAAATTCAACCATCTCTGACCTCTAGTAACCCATGATATGATCTGTGCCAGCGATTACCGATCATCTCTGAAGGACAACCCAAGAGCTGCAAGACTGGAGCTGGAGCTGGACAGGCTGTCCTGGTCTCTTGGGTCCTTGGGCCAAAGAGGGGGTCTGGACTGGGGGGCAGCACAGAGTAGGTGGTCTGGATACACTCTTGAAGAAAGACACATATTTGTTTCTGTTAAATGCTTTGAACACAGGGAGGTGAGTTTATGTCTTATAGCGAATCAATTGATATTGACGAGGAGGAGTTTATTATTCCTTTAGAGACACTTGGATCATCACAATTGGGAAGCGTTTAGTGGAACAGGTGAACATCCACAGACTATGTCTCCAAAAGGATCAAAGTGGTTCAACTCCCGTTCTTTCTATGTTCAATGTTCCCATCAGGACCTCATCTTCTTCCCCTTTTATTGCTCCACCATTTGATTAGCATGATTAGCCTCCTGATTGGTTATATATCTACAACCATTTAGCTCTCTAATGCTGGGCTCACACCAAACGATTTTCATGGTCACAGACTAAAAATGGAAATCTGTAGGAAATCTTAGGAGTTTTTCTGGAGTCACAGCACTCCCGTCATCTCGGTCATTAGGTGTAAGCTGGCAATCTTTCCATAGTCTTGGATCTGAGACAATATCAAACGTGTTTGATATTATCTCCTCCCTGAGCCGCCAACTTATCATGGTGGAGGAGTTTGCGTGTCCTGATGATCCTAGCGGCTATGCTGTCGGGGGCTTCATGCTCCTGGTAGGGTCAAACATGGCAAACAGGTGTCTAGCGGAGGGACCAGACGAAGTGCGGCTCAAATCACCCCTATGATGATGACAAAGTAAGGACCAGGGTTTCCCTTGCCCAGACGTGGGTCACCGGGGCCCTCTCTCTGGAGCCAGGCCTGGAGGTGGGGCATGGAGGCAAGGGCTTGGTGGCCGGGCCTTTGCCTAGGACCCAGTCGGGCTCAGCCCGAAAGGGTGACATGGGCCTCCCCTCCTGTGGGCTCACCACCTGCAGGAGGGGCCATAGGGGTCAGGTGCCGTGTGAGCTGGGAGGCTGCCAGAGGCGGGGACCCTGGTGGTCTGATCCTCTGCTGCAAAAGCTAGCTCTAGGGACGTGGAATGTCACTTCTCTGGCGGGGAAGGAGCCTGAGCTGGTTGAGCGGTTCCGGCTAGATATAGTTGGACTCACCTCTACGCATGACTTGGGCTCTGGAACCACTGTCCTTGAGAGGGGCTGGACCCTCTTCCATTCTGGAGTTGCTCCCAGTGAGAGGTGCCGAGCAGGTGTGGGCATGCTCATTGCCACCCGACTTGGCGCCTGTACGTTGGGGTTTACCCCGGTGGACGAAAGGGTAACCTCCCTCCGCCTTCAGGTGGGGGGACGGGTCCTGACTGTTGCTTGTGCTTATGCACCAAGCAGCAGTTCAGTACCCACCCTTTTTGGAGTCCTTGGAAGGGGTGCTGGAGAGCACTCCTGCTGGGGATTCCCTCGTTCTGCTGGGTGACGTCAATGCTCATGTGGGCAATGACAGCGAGACCTGGAGGGGCGTGATTGGGAGGAATGGCCCCCCTGATCTGAATCCGAGTGCTTTTTTGTTGTTGGACTTCTGTCCATAACGAACACCTTGTTCAGGTATAAGAATGTCCACTTGTGCACTTGGCACCAGGACACTCTAGGCTGCAGTTTGATGATTGACTTTGTTGTCATATCATCGGACTTGCGGCTGCATGTTCTGGACACTCGGGTGAAGAGAGGGGCAGAGCTGTCAACTGATCACCACCTGGTGGTGAGTTGGCTCAGATGGTGGGGGAGGATGCCGGTCAGGCCTGGCAGACCCAAGCGTGTTGTGAGGGTCTGCCAGAAAGAGTTTCAACTCCCATCTCCAGCAGAGCTTCAACCATGTCCCGGGTGAGGCGGGAGATATTCAGTCCGAGTGGGCTGTGTTCTGTGCCTCTATTGTTGAAGCAGCCAGCCGCAGCTGTGGCCGTAAGGTCGTCGGTGCCTGTCGTGGCGGTAACCCCCGAACTCGTTGGTGGACACCAGCAGTAAGGGATGCCGTCAAGCTGAAGAAGGAGTCCTATCGGGCCTTTTTGGCCTGTGGGACTCCAGAGGCAGCTGATGGGTATCGGCAGGTCAAACGGCGCACAAAGAACAAGATCGCGAATACAAGCGGCTGAAATTAGTTTCTCTGTAGGGTGGCCGGGTTCTCCCTTAGAGATAGGGTGAGAAGCTCGGTGATCCGGGAAGGGCTAAGAGTAGAGTCACTGCTCCTCCACATCGAGAGGAGCCAGATGAGGTGGCTCGGGCATCTGGTCAGGATGCCTCCTGGACGCCTCCCTTCTGAGGTGTTTGGGGCATGTTCCACCGGAAAGAGGCCCCGGGGAAGACCCAGGAGACGCTGGATGGACTACATCTCTCGGCTGGCCTGGGAACGCCTCGGGATCCCTCCGGATGAGCTGGTGAATGTAGACGGTGAGAGGGAAGTCTGGGTTTCCCTGCTTAGGCAGCTGCCCCCGCAACCCGACTCCGTATAAGTGGCAGAAAATGGATTGATGGACGGTTTGATATTATCACAAGTTGCGGTGACAACGCACGATAAACAACCAAGAGATGAGCAGAAACAGGAATCCTGACAGTCAGAACACCGGCAAAACAGACGAGAAAAAAAAAAACAAAAAAAAAAGACGAACAAGAAGCGGTGATGAAACGTCGTCGGTGGACCATCCAGAAAGACGAGCGGATGGTTATTAGAAGTAAATGTCTGCTGTGGATCATTTCCGTGTTACAGTATAACGATCTAACAAATGAAAGAATAATAGAAAACTTGTTCATCCTCCAGATGCTGATGAGTTGGTGGAACACCTGGTGGAGATGCAAAGGCACACTTAATAATGATGTGTAATTCCCTGGAGGGAAACTCTCCACTTGTTTGCTTTGCTGTGGGCAGATCAGCCCTGTTCCATACCAACTGTCCAACATATCACAAAAAATGCTGAAAGAATCTAGTTGTAGTCTTGTAAATAGTGATTCCCAGTCTTTGTCAAATCTCAGTCTGAGACATAAAACTCCAAACATTTGTCTTTAGATGTGAGCTGGTAGTTTTCTAGAGTCTTTTGCAAATCTTTTAAAAGTCTTCTGGTGTGAGCCTAGCATTGGGCTCTCCGCACAGAGAGACCTCCATCTTCCTATAATACTGATGGAGCATTGTTGTGTTTCTTTTTATTACATCAAACTGCTGCCTTAGATGAATCGTCTAAAATAAATCCAACAGCCCCTGACTTGTGAAACAGCATAAAATAATGATGAGAGGACAGAAGAAAAAGTGAATTTTACCTAAAGTAGTCGTTCAGATCCACAGCAACAGCCGTGTGAGACAGGGTCAGAGCTACAGCTGTACTGAGATCAGCTGACACATGGAGGAGGGTGAAGGAAGAAGATGAGGAAGAGGAGAAGATCACATCATCCTCTGCCAAACTCAAGTAGGCAGGTAGGTCAATGTTGGCCAGAAGAAAGCCATCAGGGATGCTGTGCACAGCTGGAAGACAAGGTCAAAGAAAACCCCCTTGAGATGTATAGAGTTGGGGAAAGACAACCACAGAACCACTGGGAATGATGGTTTCTGACTCCAAACACAGCTCTGTGTTATCCACCATTACTGCAAGAAAAACGGGTTGCCACCACAACCTGCACCGAAGCAGAGAAACAGACGAGTTCATCCCCTTGGAAACGGGAAAAAAATTTTAATCCATTCAAATAAATAAATAAAAATAGTTTAATCCCTACAAGCCACTTATTTTGATAAAAAAAAAAAAAAATCTTTTCTTCTAATTAATTCAATATATTTACCATTATTTGTGTGTTCATTTTTACATTGTATATATATTATTTATTCATCATTATTACTTTATTTAACATTTAATTGGACTTTTTTTCCAGCCTTTTTCTTTTTGTTACTTTTATCTCTATTTATTGTGTTTTTATATTAACTGGGAATACATTTAGGCATTAGGGGATTGATCTGAAAATGTCCCAGAACAACAGAACTTCATACTAAATTACTTTATTATAATAGAAAATAAATGCAGTTGTGTTCAGTCAGTTGCCTTTTTTAACCAAAGGTCTTGACTACATACTACATTAACGATTAAGTCAAAATCCACATTGATATTTTTTGTAATTTTGGCTAACCTTAACTGAGTGGTGTTGTTTTTATTCTTCTAAATTAATTCTAACATTTGTGGTAGTGTAGTGAAACACATAATTTTGATGGATGATGTCTAAGTATTACCCCTAATTTATCTTTGTAATAGTGATCAGCAGGATGTTACAAATGCTAAATATTAAAAATTAAGGCGGTAAATGGAAAAAAGCATCAGAGAAACCAGAAAAGTGAGGAAAAAAATGTTCCCACCAAACCCTGTAATGCCGTATGTATCATATTTGATACACACAGTTTCTGAGATCTTTTGCATCACTTTATGGTAAATACTTGGCACAAAACCCTGCTGTCCACAGTCTGTTTTTCTGTTAAAGGGCCAAAAACGAGACTTCAGATGAAAAAAAAGGAAAACTGTCTCCCAATTTTTGGGGGGTTAGGCTTTTAAAGAGGTAACTGTCTCATCTCAGCTCACATACACAATGGGCTGCATTTAATCTTGCTATGTCACAAATGCTTTCAGTTGTTTTTAAACTTCACTTTAAATAAAATAATAACTGTTAGTACAGACATGTTCGTTGATCAGGGTTCAGAGATCCAGGGAACTTTTCCACCATAGAAATGACGTCTAGGAAACCTAGCATCCACATCTAAGATCATTGTCCAGATCATGGTGATTTATAAATTCTTTGGTAGTTTATAGATACTGCCTGTTCTACGAAGTGAAGCTGACGTCAGTATTAATTTAGAAACTGAATGTGTTCATGTTAAATGATGAATTACTTCAGGATATGGTTTCTGGTCAACTTTCATTCAGTTTTTAACTAGAAAGCTTCCTCTTCTTCTGAAGGTGTCAAATAAATTGTGTAAATGTAATTACATCTGAATTAGAAAAGTCATCCAGTTTCTCCCAGTTAGACTGCTGTAACTTAGCATGGCACAGACCAGTCACCTCTTCATGGATGACAGCATGTTGACTTAGCGGTGACAACACCATCACATGACCCAGCGTGATCACATGATCCCTGTGTGTTCACTGACTTCCTGTCAGTTTCAGGATCCAGTTTCAGATTTTGTTCCTTGTTTTAAACTTGAACTAGTTTCACTGTATCATACTGGTCAGAGCTGTTCCAGTTAAAGCTCTGTGGCATTAACAGCTCCTCCTGGAGACCCAGAACCAGAACCTGGACTGACAGGGGCTGCTTCTTTCTTCAGGCAGGTTCTGTGACAGGCTTTAAACACAGCTCAACTGGACTTTTCTGAACCTTTAACTTTTTTTTTTTGTTCTGTTTTTGTTGGAATTTTGTTTGTTTTTATTATTTGCTTGTTGGATAGGTGTGGTTGCTGCAGTCTAAAAAAACCTCACCTTGAAATTAATCCCTAAAACTCGGCTAGCTGTCCAACACCCCTGAGCTTGATGGATAGCTTACCCTTTAGGCCTGGTACACACATAACGATTTTTGGGCTGTTTTTCCCCGATTTTGCCTCTTCCCGCCCTCGGACGACAAACGCCTGATCATCGTGAGATTTCCCTGCCTGATCATTTAAGATAAGATAACTTTACTAGTCCAAAGGGGGGAAACTACATTGCCAAGGACGCTTAACACAAAAACATACACCATCAACACTACATTAATAGACTCTGCTACACACCATTACAACATCATTGCAACACAGAACACAGCCATTAAAACATACAATACAACGAAAATCATAAAAAGTGCTCATTATAAAAGCACACAGCAGCAGGAACAAAAGACTTCCTTAAACGTTCAGTTGAGCACCGAGGCATCACCATTTACCCACTAAAAGAGCTCTTAAGTTCACTTAGAACAGAGAGGATGGTCTGTGAAAGACAGAACAGTTCTTAGTTGGTCCTCATCCTCTTGTCCACAATAATGTCCACAGAGTCCAGGCTCAGCCCCACCACTGAGCTGGCCTTTTTAATCAGTTTGTTAATCCGATTTGGTCTGTGGTTACGAGCCGATTTGTCCCGATAATCCGCTCTGAAACGGGTCGTAGTCGACAATCAGCAATATTGAACATGTTCAATATTTTAGAGCCGATTTCTGAGGAACGCCGACAACTCGTGCATACTGATTGCGTGGATGGTGACGTGGTACGAAATGTAGCCAATCAGAGAGCGAGCTGTCTGGGGAACAAGGAAGTAAATAAAGTCCGTGTTCACGCCGTCTCCAGTCTGTTATTTTTTTTATTTCTGTATTTGCCTGTTAACAATAGTCCCAAGACCACATCATTCCCTCGTCCTGTATGTCCTCTTCTATGCTGGGTGCTGTGTTTTCCGGTTGTTGCTATGGTTCTTCTACGTTTCGATGTTTGTCTGGCTCGGAGGACTAGATTGTAGATGAGTTGCTGGACAGCATCATTATGTGTGTGTTGTTCTGTAATTACATTTTCGGAGCACACCACACACAATACGATCAAAACTGATTTTTTTATCTTCACGTGTGAGGTCTTGACCAGATAAAAAAATCTCATAAGATTAAAAAAATCGTTATGTGTGTACCAGGCCTTAGGTGATTTACAAAACTTTTCCAGACATTTATATCCTGTTCAGAAGGTTTACAATCCAGCTGCAAATCCCGCTCCACAATGAGCAATCCATGATAACACCTTTATCATATTTTCATTATAAAAAAAGATTGTATTACTACTATGTTACTAAGAGACCTATATTTTGACCTAGAAAAATTAGGATGAAACTACTTCCTGTCAAACTTTCCACCAATCAAAGAGCTCAAATTGATGGTTATGTCCAATCAGGAGCAGCCAAAGATCATCCAGTGAGCAGAAAGAGCTATGTCTGTCTGAAAAGAACAAAAATAATGCTGCTCTATAGCTGGAATAAAGCCAAGAAGATGTTTTTGATGCACGGTTGTGCTAAAAACAAGCTGAGTTGGAGTTGGCTTTGTGAGGATAGTAGGAAAATATAAGTATAAGTAACTGTAAACAGCAAAAAATTAAATAAAAAAATAACAGCAGGAGGGAAAAGTGTAAACATGTAAACAGTTGTTGTTTTGTGTCGTCCTTGCAGAGGTGAAAAGGCTTGATCACTGTTGATCTGTGTGTTATTTCTACAAAGTATTGTTAGTAATAAATTCTGTTTTGGTTGGCTTTGATGGTGCTACTACTGATGCATTCTTTTCTTTTACTAGAATTTTAGCCTCATAATCTGGCAACTGAGGTTGCACTGTGAAAAAAATGTCTGAATATTTACTGGGATTGAAAAGGTTGAGCATCTATATGCAATTTATATAAAAACAAAACCCAGGAAGACCAAAAGAAGCAAAAATGGTTTGGGGTTTAAGTGTTAATTAAATGTTATTTTTCTAGTTTAAATCACTCTTCTGTTTCAAAATGATGGTTTCGTTGAACAGGAACATTTCTTTCAAGTTTTTTAGTTTATGGTTTACTGGGTGAGTAAAGTTTTATCAGGGAGGATACAGATGGTTCCAGAGGAGCTGAGGATGAACAGGGTCTCTGTGCAGACGCAGTGATGAACAGCTGTACTGCCAATGGTCATCTGGAGGCTGCAGCAGGACAAGATCTGCAGGTCCTCCTGATCCTGCTGCCACTGCATCTGCAGCAGCCATTCGCGATTCAACAGCACGCAGCAGCCACCGGCCACAAACGATAAAACATGCACAGACCGCAGCTCACAGACACCTAAAACCAGACGGACACACCATGAATGTCACCAGCAAATATTTTCCAGCAGCAGCTGAGTGTCTGTGGTACTCACCATGGTTCTGCTCTTTGACAACCTGCAGCAGACGGTCTGCAGAGCATTCACACACACAGAGGACAGAAATGAGGGCAGATCGTTCTGCTTCCACCTCCAGCAGCTTCAGGTTTCCAAGAGATCCCACAGCCAACAAGAAGAAGCTGGACACACACCGACTCTGAGCCGTCATCTCCTCCCAGGAGAAGCTGGGAAAGAAGAGAAAACAGTTCTTTTCTTTATTTATGATGTGCTTTGATTTGAAGATGATCATCCAAGGAAGGATGATCAATCAACCATCAAACAAATGGGAAATGAAGAAAACTGGAAATGTTAAACAAAGACTGGGGGTACAAACACAAAAAGATTATATTCCAAAGTCAATGTGTCCAGGAATTTCCAAGATGTTGAAGTTCATCATGAGCATCTAACTTGAATATGTGTGCCATACATTTATAAAAGTATGGCTGCATGGTGGTGTGGTGGTTAGCACTGCAGCCTCACAGCAAGAAGGTCAGCAGGATGGGGGTTGGTTTGAACAGGTTTGCATGTTCTCCCCGTGTAAGCATGGGTTCTCTTTAGGTACTCCGGCCTCCTCCCACTGTCCAAACACATGCATGTTACATTAATTGGTGACTCTAAACTCTCCCCGGGAGTGAGTGTGAGCGTGGATGGTTGTTTGTCCCTCTGAGTTGGTCCTGCGATGGACAGGCGACCTGTCCAGGTGTACCTGCCTCTCACCTGTTAAATGCTGGGTTAGCCTCCAGCTCCATCCGCGACTCTTAATGGACGAAGCGGTATAGATAATGGGTGGATGGATGTTTATAGTAGCACACAACTTTCTGCACTACTATATAAATAAAGATGCCTTGTAGAACCTTTATTAATTTCTCATCGGTACGTGTCATGCATCGTCATGAAGTCTTTTCCCCCTGTGCCTATAAAATACATTAACGCGTTAATCACTCTATAATTACATACAGCTACCATTATTTTCTTTATTTCTGTCTTCAGTGTTGACTTTAATGGTCCCGATGTAAGGAGAGATAAAGGCAGCTGAACTCACTCTACGAAGGTGCCGTCCACCGCAGCCGGAGGGGCCTCTCTGTCCGCCGGGTCCCACACCACCAGGAGCCCCTGAACAGCCAGACAGCCGAGCAGGGAACTTCCGGGACACAGTTCAGCCTTCTGGATGTCCCTTACCTCTCTACAGTGTTGGTTCTCAGGGATAACGACCACCTCGACGGAGTTACTGCCATCACCATATCCCACCATCTTCACAGTTCACTGACAGCGTGATAACTTCCGGGTCACGTGGTTAACATTTTACAGAAAACATGTTTTAAAACGACTCTGACGGAGATTAAAACAAACCATCAACTACATTTAAACATTTCCGTGTCTAGTAAACAAGTCCTCAGTCCATGTAGTCACGTGACCTGTCAGCTGCCCGAAAGGACTGCCGGAAATAATTTAATCGATAGACGATGTTGGTTAACATATTTGAACAACGTAAATCTTTACTCTAATTTTACTAGAGATTTGATTAATAAAACGTTGTTTAACGTTGTTTCGTCAGCAGCACGTGAAAAGTCAGTTTGTCTGAAACTTTACCTGTTGCCAGGTAGATTTAACTAGGTCTTCTCATAAGAAATGTTTGTTTGTTCTACTTAAAAGAAAACGTATCAGAAACAACAATTTAGAAATTTAAATCGAGCTCTTCGATGGGGTTTCAATTAAAAGGGGCCAAATCAAAATATCTGTCATCGACTGCTTTCGCCTGTCAGGCGTATTTGACGCTGATTGGCTGCAGCCCAACCTGCTGACCTGTAGATCGTTTCCTGTTGTAGTTTAGCTGTTGCGTTTCTTCTCGTTGATAAAGATCTGATAAAACTGTATGTTGCTGTCAAACAGTGCTCGATTGAAGGTCTAACTCGGCCCAACTTTAACCGGATTCATTTATAATGGCGCTTTCCAAAGAATGGAAATAGTATTGAGCTATTTATCGTCAACCGTCACCAAGGTTTTACAGTTATCTGGTCTTGTCGGCGGCAGGAATGTCCTGAGGAACAAAAAGATGGACGAGAAAGCGTTGGAAGTGTATGGTAAGTATGTTTAAACTGATCTGACCCATTGTTGTGTAAAGTTAATCGAGCTGAGAAAACATATGGACCCGGCTGCATAATACCATATATATATATATATATATATATATATATATATATATATATACAGAGAGAGAGAGAGAGAGATAACATTTTAACATTTAGGAAATCTGTTCCACTGGGATACTTTCTATAAAACAGTGTTCTGTGAAATATTGTCTTATTTTCCCGTATGTTTAAAATGGTTGGATCGTCACTGACACCGTTTATTATTTTTATGAGATGTAATCCGATCAATACGGGACCCAGAGAAGCCCAACACCCTGGAGGAGTTGGAGGTGGTGACGGAGAAATGTGTGGAGGTCCAGGAGCTCAAAGAAGACGAGTACCTCATTATAATAAAGTTCTCTCCAACCGTCCCTCACTGCTCCCTGGCTACTCTGATTGGTGAGTCCCCCTGTGATCACATGGCAGAAAAAATAAAAACAGCTAACTGAGCTCATGATAAATACCAGAATAGCTTTAAAAACGGATTATAGAAGGTGGAGGAATATTGAATAACAGTAAACAGGATTCATGGAGATATTATTTATTCTGGTTTGTTCAAAAGTCATTGCAGATTTGAGTACTTTTTGTGTGTCTGAGTGTCCCAGAGAGCGACGCCAGCCTGTGTTGTCTCCTTCCTGCAGCAGATTGATCAGTGTATGGTGGTTTATGTGCCTTCAGGTCTGTGTCTACAGGTAAAGCTGCAGCGATGTTTGCCATTCAAACATAAGGTGAGTATCAGAGAGGGGACACCTCATTTAAGGGTTAGTGCTCCCAAATCAGAGACCTTACTTTTTATGTAGAGTATTAATTTAGATTAAATTGCATTTAACTGTATTAATAAAAGTGCTTTGAGATGATTTGCCGACTTTACACGCTGCATGCTACATGCTAACACTGATGTGTGAGATACTGCTGTTAAGGAAAGGTTAGCTCAGGTAAAACCATCCACAAGTTATGAATCAACTGTTGTTCAGATTTCTCTGTGATTAGGCAGCGTCTGATCCAAACATGCTCTCCAAGGCAGCTTTTCAGATCCTTTCTGATCTGTATTAAAATTCTAGAAAACATCCTTCATAGAGACCTGCTGCCTTCAGTTGTTTTTCTTTTTATTGTTTGTTTTTTTCTCTTTTTCTCTCTTCAGCTGGAAATTTACATCTCAGAGGGAACTCACTCTACTGAAGAGGACAGTAAGTTTTGACAGTTCATATAGATGTACCAAAGCTTTCAGTGTTGAAGTTTACGCTCAGCTGCTTGGTATGTTATTACTTTTATCCTGTTGATACTGACAGTGGAGAACACAGAACAAGTAAACTCAGTCAGTCTATGACTTACAATTGTTTCTATGATCAAGGACATAATGTTTTTTGATGTGAGAGCGTGAGTCAATGTTTCAGATAAAGACTCTGGATGTCTGGAGAATCCTCCCTCTCCAGAAGTCAATGTATGGGTAAAGTATCTCTGTTAAGAGACAGTTCAGATCTATGTGATGCTCTCATCCACTTCACAATTATTTAATATTAATATTGTTTTGTAAATAACAGGTCATTTTTATATGGAAACAATTCCATAACCACACATATTTAATAAAAGATAAGGTGATCAGATGTACAGCCATTAGATGACTTGAGGGTAGGGCTGGGTTAAAAAAAAATTGATTCATCAATTTTGAATCGATTCAAATTAAATAAACCCAACTCTCGGGTGACTCACCGAGGTTGGCCGAGATCTTTGCATATATACACACTACTGGTTTTCTGTGTTGCTTCCGTCAAAAATCAGCTTTTCTTACCGAGGAAATGTTCAGAAAAGTTTTGGTTTTCATTCACCTGTGTAGATTACATTTACCTGTAAAGTCTTTTGCAGCACATTACCGCTCACATTAGCAGCTAGCGCTAAGATCGCAGCACTCACCATAGATATATGAACGTAGACGTGGCCTCTGACGCTGCTGTCCGTAGGAACGATGCGTCAACGCGGCCGCCATCTTGGCCGGGGTAAGCCGCGTCTTCTTACTGCATCAGTCAGAGTCAGAGATCTATCAACGATTAAAATCACCACAACTCGCTGAATTTCCATACGGTTTTCAATCGGCTTGGTTTATTAGATAAGTCACACATATTTATAATACAACAGATCATTATTATTATTATTATTATTTTATATCATACACTTACACATACTCAGACACACTCACATGGATACAGATTTTTTTTTCTACAATACTAAGAGAAATAATGGTGATGCTCATATATGGAGTTATATTTATAATATGAATAATATAAAATATAAATAAACAAAAACGTAAAGGAATGAGTTATAAAAAACAAAAGAAAAACAAAAACAAACACTCATTCAAAAAAAAGAGGATTGCCTAAATTAAACATTTACCAAAATATGCCCAAAATGAAATACCTCAGTTAAAGTTGGATCTGTTCTTCTTGTCATTTTCAACCTAAATTTACCTCTGATGTGACCAACAAGTAATGAACCTGATAAGGTACCAAAGAACACATCACCAACATAAAACACACGTTTTTTAACACAACGTCAAAGAAAAAAAAATAAACAGAGAATTCAAGACCAGAGAAATTTGTACGAGTACCGAAGGGTTCATTTAAAAGGAAGCATTTCTAATAGTGTGTTTTATTATCATTTAGAGGGACTCTGCTGTGTTAGTGAAATATTAGGATTACATGAGAAACTGTCATGACACTAACTTTGCAGAGACAGTCAGGAAAATTAAAAATGGATGGTATCACTCCTTATTTAAACCAGTTTACTGTCCAGTCCTGTTAAAGTCCTCTGGGTTAAAATGAGGCTGCAGACGGCTGAACGGTCCTTCGGTACAAAGTCTCTCCTCCTGAGTGCTGCTACCCATGCTGCCTCCTCCATTTATCTGCTGGAAACGTACAAACATCCATCTGAACGTCTCTCAGTTCTTCTGTAGCTACAGGTCAAAGTTAAACTTCATGTTAGCGCCATGAAACTGATTTAATAGATAATGTTGAAATGGCCTACTTAACACAATTATATGAAGTGGCTGATTCCCACTTAAACCATCTTCCTGTAATCATCGTCTTACTAACAGAAAGTTTTTTTATTTTCTTGTCCTGACATAAGCCGGTTTTCATTTCATTTAGTTAAATAATATAAAACCACTTCTTACTGTGAAATGTTATCCCTCATGGTCTCGGTGTTTCTTTCACAGGAACATTCGTATGCAGCACAAAAATCTGGCATTTTGGTTTTACACACACAGTCTGACTGATCTGACCGGGTCTGAAACCCCGGCCCAAGATGGCGGCCGTGTTGATGTGCCTGACAAGCCTGAATGCGACATCTAGTGTATATTTCTATGGCACTCACATTAGCAGCTAATGCTAACGATCACGATAACATTCACCATGCACGTAGATTAAAATAAATCCAATATGCTCATTTAAAGTAACATTTAATCTAGAACAGGTTTACACTTTGTCCTTTTATCAAACAGTAAACAGTCTGATGCTATTTATCTGGTTTACATGACGGCATGGCATAGCTGCACCTGCTCTCTGTGTCCATGGCGTCAGCACACACACACGCACGAGTTTCCATCAGAGGACAGAGTGCACACATCGGTAAACACGCTGTTACGACCCGACTCAGGGGTATGGAAGGGCGTAACAAAGAACACGGTGAGGACAGGTGGTGAGTTAAAATGAGGGCACATTTATTTACAATTCCCGTTAAACCGCGAATGACAACCTGTAACACAAAGTAAAGGTAAGCTGGGGTTAGCGGACCTGCAGAAAGAAACAAACCAAAACCTATACCAAACACTCACCGAGTGCAAACGAAGACACAACCGCAACTCGGTGAGGAAACTATAACCAAACAAAACAGCAGGCCCATAAACTAAAGTGACTGACATCTTAACACAATAAAACACTAACCTAGCCCAGCACTGAAACAATCACACCAAAGTAAACTTAATCACACAATTAAACTCTTAAAGCACCCATCATGGAAAAGGAGGTGGTCGCGACACCCACACACTAGAGATGTGACGTTCATGAACGAATCGATTCTTTTGAACTACTCTTTTAAATGAACGATGAGAACCGATTCACAGCTGTGAGTCGTTCATTTGTGAGTCATTCTTTTTATATACAAACTTTTGACACTGCCTTCATCAAATCAAATCAAACTTTATTTATAAAGCGCTGTTCATGCCATAGGCAACACAACGTTCTTTACATGATTAAAAACATAAGAATAAAAACACTCAACGAAATCTTTCACACAGTCACACACACTCATGTCACACTCACACATGCCAAGCCCAATCCCCCCACCCCACTTCAAGCTAAAAATGAATGAATGAATAAATAAATGAATAAATAAGTAAATAAGAAGTAGTACAGTTGAGTAAAATGAAAATAAAATAAATAACATTTGTGACATCATAGAAGTCTGATGTCCAACATGCTCCATTCATGTGAAGCATCTATGGGCAGAGAGTATTGTTTAGAAACAAATACTGTGAGTTCTATCCAAAACATTTACTAGAATTTGCTCTGACTGCTCAGGTTTATCCTTTTTTATCTATATTTTTCCTATAATTTTTTAATCTTGTATAGTAGATTTCATATAGGTACATATTTTGATTGTTTGTCATTCTTATATATTGTCAAATTTTGTAAGATATTGTGAGAACGAGCCAGTCTTTTGAATGGCTCTTTGAAAGGAACGGCTCCTCAAGATCCGGCTCCCTTCAAAGAGCCATAAATCCCATCTCTACCACACACACCCGGTGCACAACATGAGGGGGAAAGCGGCCGGAGCCATTCTGGCTTCTCCCCCTCCAGACCTGCCTCAGCTGCAGCCTGAGCTTCCCTATGAGCTGCAGCCTGACTGGTCCAGAGGAATGCCAGTCAAAAGGGGCGGGGACAAAGACGCTGGCCTTAGCCACTCCGGGCAGCGCTCTGCAGCCCCTAATCAAAACACAAACGGCCACAGCTGTCTACGACAAGCAGGGGCCGTAACACACGCCAGCCAGCTGGAAATCAGACAGAAAGATAATTTTCTAGATTCTCTCAGGCAGGTGCAGATGGAAGCATCTTGCTCCAGTGAGGAGCAGATGGAGGATTTCTCCTGCTCTGGTATTAGTGCTCTGATAGCATTACGGTCGTTACGGAAATGCACACAGCTGATCAAGCTGAATACCATCATTGAAGGAATTTCCAAGTTGTATTACGAGTTTCAATAGATCCAATATCTTTGCAAGTTGTATTAACATCAACAGGGTATCTGAGATCTGAACTTAAAGTGGACATATCATGCTTTTAAATCCTTCATTTTCACATGTAAATCATTAATTTATGGTCTATATAAAATAGAACCGCAATGCTTTGGTCTGAATTCCTGGTTATTCTACCTTCACACACCCCTTGTTAACCCTGTTCTGAGGGTCGTCTTTAGAGCGACTCATTTTGGTCTCTTTAAATGTGAATGAGGCATTTCATGCCCCGCCTTCACAGAAAGTTCCACTCCACCCCATTCGGCCATATTTGTACTTTGATAGCAGCGATACGATTATCTACCAGCAGAGAAACGTTTTACTGGCAAGTTTACTAGAGATTTCAACAACGAAAAACATGTCCATCCAGCCTTGAGTCCTCCTCTCTCCCTTTCTTTTCGTCCCTCACTGATAAGTCCCCCAAACACTTCCATGTATTTTTCATCTTCCCATGCCTTCTCTACCAGCTGTTGTCCCCCCATCCCCAACACTACTTTTTCCACACTTCAACAATATGAATAAGATAAACAAGGCCTCAACATTGTTAGGGAGTTAGCTAACGCGAGCGTCAAGAAAGTCACTGAATGCATTTGGATCATGTGTTCCCCTACACAAAACTGCAAAAAACAAAGCCAAATCGTTTTATTCAAAGCACACAGTACAGTTATATCCTCAGGTAGGTAGCTAAAAGTTAGCACACAGTACAGTTATATCCTCAGGTAGGAAGCTAAAAGTTAGCACACAGTACAGTTATATCCTCAGGTAGGAAGCTAAAAGTTAGCACACAGTACAGTTATATCCTCAGGTAGGAAGCTAAAAGTTAGCACACAGTACAGTTATATCCTCAGGTAGAAAGCTAAAAGTTAGTACACAGTACAGTTATATCCTCAGGTAGGAAGCTAAAAGTTAGCACACAGTACAGTTATATCCTCAGGTAGGAAGCTAAAAGTTAGCACACGGTACAGTTATATCCTCAGGTAGGAAGCTAAAAGTTAGCACACAGTACAGTTATATATCCTCAGGTAGAAAGCTAAAAGTTAGCACATAGTACAGTTATATCCTCAGGTAGGAAGCTAAAAGTTAGCAAACAGCACAGTTACATCCTCAGGTAGGAAGCTAAAACTTAGCAAACAGTACAGTTATATCCTCAGGTAGGAAGCTAAAAGTTAGCACACAGTACAGTTATATCCTCAGGTAGGAAGCTAAAAGTTAGCACACAGTACAGTTATATCCTCAGGTAGGAAGCTAAAAGTTAGCACACAGTACAGTTGTATCCTCAGGTAGGAAGTTAAAAGTTAGCACACAGTACAGTTGTATCCTCAGGTAGGAAGCTAAAAGGTAGCACACAGTACAGTTATATCCTCAGGTAGGAAGCTAAAAGTTAGCACACAGTACAGTTATATCCTCAGGTAGGAAGCTAAAAGTTAGCACACAGTACAGTTATATCCTCAGGTAAGAAGCTAACAGTTAGCACACAGTACAGTTATATCCTCAGGTAGGAAGCTAAAAGTTAGCACATAGTACAGTTATATCCTCAGGTAGGAAGCTAAAAGTTAGCAAACAGCACAGTTACATCCTCAGGTAGGAGGCTAAAACTTAGCAAACAGTACAGTTATATCCTCAGGTAGAAAGCTAAAAGTTAGCACACAGTACAGTTATATCCTCAGGTAGGAAGCTAAAAGTTAGCACACAGTACAGTTATATCCTCAGGTAGGAAGCTAAAAGTTAGCACACAGTACAGTTATATCCTCAGGTAGGAAGCTAAAAGTTAGCACACAGTACAGTTGTATCCTCAGGTAGGAAGCTAAAAGGTAGCACACAGTACAGTTCAGGTAGGAAGCTAAAAGTTAGCACACAACACAGTTATATCCTCAGGTAGGAAGCTAAAAGTTAGCACACAGTACAGGTATATCCTCAGGTAGGTAGCTAAAAGTTAGCACACAGTACAGTTATATTCTCAGGTAGGAAACTAAAAGTTAGCACATAGTACAGTTATACCCTCAGGTAGGAAGCTAAAAGTTAGCACACAGTACAGTTATATCCTCAGGTAGGAAGCTAAAAGTTAGCACACAGTACAGTTGTATCCTCAGGTAGGAAGCTAAAAGTTAGCACACAGTACAGTTATATCCTCAGGTAGGTAGCTAAAAGTTAGCACACAGTACAGTTATATCCTCAGGTAGGTAGCTAAAAGTTAGCACACAGTACAGTTATATCCTCAGGTAGGAAGTTAAAAGTTAGCACACAGTACAGTTATATCCTCAGGTAGAAAGCTAAAAGTTAGCACATAGTACAGTTATATCCTCAGGTAGGAAGCTAAAAGTTAGCACACAGTACAGTTATATCCTCAGGTAGGAAGCTAAAAGTTAGCACACAGTACAGTTATATCCTCAGGTAGGAAGCTAAAAGTTAGCACACAGCACAGTTATATCCTCAGGTAGGAAGCTAAAAGTTAGCGGAACACACAGTGCTAATACTATCAAAACAACGGCCGGTACATCATATCAACAAAGAAAATGCATGTCTAAAATAAAGCTTGATGTAATTTTAGCGTTATTTGGAGCTTACCACCTTGCTGTGTCCGTAGTTTCCAAAGAGAAAAGGAAATGACCCGTCATTCAGACGCAGTCTTTCTGCAAATCCATCATTATACTGGTGGAAGTTGCTTAAGCACTCGTCCTCGAAGTGCTTTGTGCAAACAAAAAGAGCTGATGTTGGTACATTTCTGTGAAAAATTAAATCCAACCTGGCACTTCAAAGGGGCTCTGAGGCGGGGGGCGATGTAAGGAATTCTGTGTGTTAATACACCAAACAACCGCACATTTTGACTTGACTACTGGTTACTTTGGCATAACTAAACTGACTACAGAATCGTTTCAAGGAAATAAATAAATAAATAAAAAATAGCGGCTTCACAAAATTGGATACCTGGAAGTCCATGACCTTATTTAGCAGACCCGCAGCAAATACTGTGATGTAATAGATAAGAAAACGTAATAGAAAATAGAGAAAACTAAACAGACTGACAAACATGACCCAAAAAGAATATAAAGATGTATACACAGCATTGATGTATTGATTAACAGTAATAGTGCACAAAAACATGTATTTAAAGGCTAAAAGTGGATTTTTCATGAAAGTGAAAGTTCATGAATCAATATCGAATCAATTCAGGAAATTAGTGACGATGCCCAGCCCTATTTTGAAATAAAATTGCATCTGTATTCAACAGCAACAGGTTTTGGATGTATTCTTAATATCATATTCTTAACAATGCACCAGATTAGTGTCCCAATAGCAGTCTATTGCTGCAGGTATAGACACCTCTGGTGTCCTCTTCTGCCCCACAGCATGTTTGTTGAAGTAATTGTGTGAACAGTCTATGAGGGGATTGGTCCTTACAGCCATCTTTAACTACAAATACTTCATTAAATTGAGGTTGAATGTCAATACTAATATTAATATGTTGTATATACAAAGTAATGTAAATCAGGTAATAGCTAAAAAAAAAAACTGTTGTAATAACACTAATCCAAATCGATTTTGGATCAGAAAAGATCGGATAAAATCGAATTGATTCTTGAAATTTGAATCGATACCCAGCTCTACTTGAGTGTTTTTAATGAACTCAGGCTGCTGTGGGCTTTGGTGTCTGAGATTTTATCCTGAGTGGGGTGCCTATCATTAACTTCCACGCAGTCAACGTTGCAGTGCTTAGATCAACCACACTAAAATCCTCCGATTTCCCTTATGTCAGACATGTATTTAGTGATTAATGAGTAGAAATTTCTGGACAGCATCATCCAGCGGTTTGGCAGCTGATGCTCAGTCCATTCCTCGAAATTTCTATGGTGTTAGACTCTGACACCGATGGGTCTTGTTCCCCTGGATCTGCAGTAGGGCTGCACGATTATGACCAAAATAATAATCACGATTATTTTGATCAATATTGTAATCACGATTATTAATCGCGATTATTCACTGTGTTTGGAAAAACATGTATTTTTATTGCACCAATTATAAACAAACTACTTTGCAACAATTTTTTGTGAAAAAGTAAACTTTAAATTAGAATAGATGATAAATAATGCAATAAATACATTTACCATTCATTTTTGAGAAGTTAATGTAAATTTTGGGGCTACAAAAGATGCTAAATCAAGAGCCGTTTAGGTGCCAAAAGAACCGGTTCTCTGAAAAGAGCCGAACATCCATCACTAGTAATGGATGCTAGTGTGGGAGGGATGTTGTGAGAAAGGCAAACATTGAAGAAAAGACAACATAAAAAATGTTTAGAACAGTAAAGAAATAATAAAAATTTAATTCTTCAGTCAATATTTTCTTTGTTTTTTAAGTTTAATTTTATTAAGTGTAATGTTTTTTTTAATTAGGAGTCTGCAACATGTCACAACACTTTTTAAATGTTAATGTCGACACTCTTCATTAATAAACATTAATATCTGACGGTAAGCCAGCGCGGGACCAGCCAGCAGCAGTTATGTACGTTTCATTTTCAGCCTGGTCATGAAACAGATCTTCTGCTCTGAGTCCAGCTGCTGCGTGAGGACCAAGCCTCTTCTGAGTGCTTCTGGACGGGGGAGGGGTCGGAGCACCCCCCCCTTGTTGAAGAGTGAACTATACGCTCTTTCACGTCAGTCTCCAAAAGTCTCCAATATCACCAGAAAAAGTCGTTAGATTAGTCGCTAGTCGTTTTTTGAAAATAAGTCGCTAGAGGTGAGTGAAAACTAGCAACACTGAGTACAACTAGCTGCCGACTGTAAAAGGTGCACGCCCTTGTTCTTTAGGCAGCTTAATGAAGCTTTGGCCTCGCGTTCGCCCCCTGGTGGTTGGCCGACTGCAGGTTGAGAATGTGTGTGATCAGAGAAGCAGCAGAGCTGCGTTTTTAATGTAAATATCGTTGACGATCAGGTTCATTTAATTGTGGCCACCAAAATCGTGATCACGATCAAAATCCGATTAATTGTGCAGCCCTAATCTGCAGTAAAACCTTCTGTCACCTTATAATGGCAGATTGGAGCCAGCCAACTAGTTTATGACATGTTATGTTTGATCTGGTACAGCTGACAAATTTAATGTCCAAGCTTTACTCTGATTCATATCAGTTCATCTTTTACACCCCTTTTTCACATCAGTTAATGTATCACATACACATTACATACACAAATAAAACACCATCACCATATAAACAAACGTCAGATATTGGAACAAAAAACTGATTGGCTGATCTTTATGAGCCCATCCTTCCAGTCCTGATCCATCAGTAGGCCTAGAGCAGGTGTCGTGCCAGTTTTCTCTGCTGTTTTTACAATCAGATGAACTCTGATGCATTGACTGTAGAAGATCCAGATAATAATGAGTAGCTGTGTGCGAGAAGCCTAGTTACCCATGAATCCACAAGGAAATATTTTGTTACTCATAAAATTAGAGAAATAATATGAAGTTCCCTGTTTGTCCTCCAGTTAACAAACAGATCAACGATAAGGAACGCGTGGCGGCCGCAATGGAGAACCCCAACCTCAGAGAGATTGTGGAGCAGTGTGTGACCGAACCAGACGACTGACCAGTTCTTCTTATGTGTTTGTCCAATATGTTGTCTATTAGAGTTCAGCAGCAGAGACTCATGTTGCTTTTTTAAATAAGATATTTATCTTGAATCAAAAGACAGAATAGAAGCTGAAATACAACAATGTGTTTACTCCCTCATTGTTCCTGGTGAACAATGTTGTGATGGACAGCAGCCAGTCTTTCTTGTCCTCCGACACAAGACGTGGACGAGAAGACCTGTCTCTTCTCCTACTTCCTTCTGTTCTCCGAACCTGGTCCAAACATCATTCTGTAGAAAGATCTGCCACTTGCATATTTTGTTTTACTCTTTTTAGACAAAATGAAATGTATACAAATGTATTAATCTGATTAAATAAATCAGTTTAACTTGGAGAGAAAATTATGACTCTAAGAGGTGATTTTGTAACATATAGATGACTTTATATGAAAAATAATCTAGTATTAAAGCTCGTGTGAAATGTGTGTCATGTATGAACATGAATAAGACAATGAGATTTTCAAAAACATGATTAAAGAGATGTCCCAGCAGCTGTTGACAGATCAGCTCACACTTATTTCCGTTCTTCTTGGTCAGAGACTGTTTTTCTTCATGATAATCATGCTGATAGTCATCATCATCATGGAAGTGAGTTTAACTCGTTAAAGTCATTTTGCCATATTATCAGTTACGTTTTCTGACTTCAGAATGCAATTTCTGCTCACTTAGGTTTCTATATAGGTTATCAAAGATAAAGGAGAGGAAAATATTATCCCTGGTTATATATTTATACTGTATAACGTCTGAGCAGCATCAGTATGGGAACCTGTAAAGTTGCCAGTTAACATGAAATTAGTCATCAGGTCAGGGGACATCCTGGGGATGGAACAGACGCGTCTCATCTGTGAGTAAAACACTGGACGAAAGTAGTTGACAGTGTCGAGCAGGTTGGAAATGGTCATTAAATCATATGTAAATAGACTGCTTGGTTAATGGTTGAACATTGGGTTACGGAGTATTGACTGGTATAGAAGCCATAACTGTTTGTTGGATTAAATGTTGTATTATTCTTAGATTATTTTTGCATTAGTTTAAATCAGGGTTGTAAGGTTAACTAGCCTTGTATTGAACATTTTACTGGACTTTAGTTGTAAATTGGCACTATTGAAAACAGCCATATGATCGGGCTCTCCTGGTGACAGATTATTTTTATTAGAAGCTAAATTATCATTGTACATCATCAAATACATCATTATACATAATGTTGGACACATTTCTGTCAGGTTGTAGTCTGTAAAGTGCAACAGTATCCAGAATGACAATTAGTTGTATTGGAACAGAACTTTACTAGAGCAGCTAAAAAAAATACTAAAATCAGCAGAAGTTGTTTGAGGAATTGTTATAATGCAGTTATTTACTGAACAAATAAAGGCCAAATTTTCCTAGTTTTACCAAACAAGCCATCCGATCTGAGCGGGTCATCCAGCTGATGCCCCGGCTGATCCCTTGGTTTGAATGGAGTGAAAGCTTTGCCCATCTGGATGACCGCCGGGTTGCCCGGGTGGTAAATGGTGCGGACCCAGACAGTCCTCCCCACCAAAAGGGCCCAACCAACCACATACCACATGGCCCATACCCCAAAGCCTTGTATGTATTTTTGTGTGGTGTAATTGTTACTATGTATTGATGACTGAGTGTGATTAAAAGTGAGAGTTATTGTGTGTTTTTTTTTTTTTTTTTGTTTGTTTTTTTCTTTTGCTTTTGTTGCATGTATTAACCCTCCATTCATTTTCAGGATTGTAACTCCTAGTGAAAACCCAGCCACTGCATCTTGGTTATATTTGAAAGTGATTTGTCAGTTAATTTAGTTGTAACCCCTGTGTGTATGTTTTTCATTTTTTTAGTATTGAGTGTTAATAAAATATTGTTTTCTTTGTGAATCTGTCTATTCAGGTGCATGATTTGAATCTTTTTCTTAAGATTACTGGAGGGTATCTTGCCCCCTTTAGTTGGCGTTGTGAGGTTAGGTTAAAACAAACCTTAACTGCCTTGCCCTTGCCACATCTGGATGGATTTGAAGGTGGTGCACCCATGGGGCATGAGAATGTTTTAACACCCATACTTTTTCCAGTGACACAACACCCACATTAAAATAAATACATAAATAAAGGTTTCCCATTGTTTTGCACAAGTAATTGCTCTAGATGCTTTTGACCATGTCCTCTTGTCAGCTATTGACCATCAACTATTGACCATGTTCTCTGTCAAATATGGATTGTGTCCTCTGTCAATTAGCCACTATGTCCTCTGTCAGCTAGGGACCACATCCTTTGTCATCTATCGACCGTACCCATGTCAGCTATTGACCACTGTCAATTAGCGACAATTTCCTCTGTCAACTATCAATAATGTCTTGTCACCTTTTGGCCATGTTATTTGTCAACTATAAACCATGTTCTCTGTCAACTATCGATCATATCCTCTGTCAGAACATGTCAGCTTATTGACCATGCCCTCTGTCAAATAGTGACCATGTTCCTTTTCAACTACTTTTGTTTTCTGTCAGCTATCAACCATATCCTGTCAACTAAACCATGCCAACCACTGTGTCCTAGTCGGTGCCTTTAACACCATTCTCCCGGACATGCTGGCCCTGAAGCTACTCAGCCTGAGTCTGTCAGCATCACTCTGCACCTGAATCAGGGACTTCCTCACCAACAGGCCCCAGGTGGCGAGGATAGGGAAGTGATTCACAATACTGGAACGCTGCAGGGTTATGTACTAGTCCTGCCCTCTTTGCCCTCTTCACACAGGCCTGCTCTGCCATCCACCCCACGAACATGGTTGTTAAGAGTTAGTCAAGTGGCATGTGACTAACTCTGATGAGCTGTTTTGTTGTTGCTTCAAATGTGCATAATGGATGCTGTGTATTTTGTCTGGGACACGCATGAACTATGGGGAGGGGGTTCTTGCTGTTAAATGCCTGTGTAGTATCTATACCTAAAACCAGGGACACGTTCATAGTAGGGTTGGACTCCAATTACTGGTTAGTGACAGCCAGGTGGGAGCAATCAGGTAGTCAGGACACTGAATTAACTAACTACAGGGGATGGCATTTCACGTCCTATAAAAAACAACCTCAGCCCTCCGCTGGAGGCCCGCATGACCTCCAGCAGACACCCAACCGGCTGGAGGATCACCCAGGGCCCCGGTCACAAACACACACCCAGCCAGCCTGCCTCTGGCTGTTTCTACCATAAAACAGTCCAAGTTACTCCCTCCAAACCCCCAGAATACCACCAAGCATGCAGCTTGACCTCCAGCAGACACCCAACCGGCTGGAGGACCACCCAGGGCCCGGTCACAAACACACACCCAGCCAGCCTGCCTCTGGCTGTTTCTACCTTAAAACAGTCCAAGTTACTCCCTCCAAACCCCCAGAGTAGCACCAAGCACGCAGCTTGACCTCCAACAGACACCCAACCGACTGGATGACCACCAGGGCCCCGGTCACAACCACACACCCAGCCAGCCTGCCTCTGGCTGGTTGTTCCTTTAAAAAGTCCAAGTTACTCCCTCCAAACCCCCAGAGTACCACCAAGCATGCAGCCTGATCTCCAGCAGACACACACCCTCAGCCCTCCGCTGGAGGCCCGCATAACCTCCAGCAGACACCCAGCCGGCTGGAAGACCACCAGGGCCCCAGTCACACACACACACCCAGCCACGTTGCAGCTAGCCCTCGGGTCCAGAGGAACCGGCCGCCCGCATCCTGGGACGAGGCGGAGGCCCTCCGAGGGCAGGCCACGTTTGCCAGTCGTTCTGGAGCTGCTCGGTCAAAGTGGGCAATGAACCAGGCTGGACCCCCCGGGCGGAAAATTAGGTGTCTGATTTAAGGTGCCCACGGGGCGGGCAACCATCTTAGAGCACTCCCTAGGTAGATTCTGGAGACCCCCTGTTTTCAAAAACTGGGTTTCTGAAATCCGGCAGGTGGTGATTTCGTGAGCAGGCACAAACTGAGGCACATAGGGATAAACTTTTCATAAGTGACTCCATCCTTGTCTCTGAACTTAATCTCCTCAGCTTTGTGCCTCTGGTACTCCAGCTGGGACTTTGTGCATTTTCCAGCCCGGTCCCCTCGTAAATGCTTCGAACCCCGTGGGACACTCAGCTAAGAGCATCGAGGGGATGCTGAGAGGCAGGGGCTAGGACAGACCGTCAGCGCGATCCTTTTTAACTACAGCAACTTTAAGATACGCTATTGGAACTGGAATTATCGCAGCTGCTGGCACCAGACTTGCCCTCCAATGGATCCTCGTTAAAGGATTTAAAGTGTACTCATTCCAATTACAGGGCCTCGAAAGAGTTCTGCATTGTTATTTTTCGTCACTACCTCCCAGAGTCGAGAGTGGGTAATTTGTGCGCCTGCTGCCTTCCTTGGATGTGGTAGCCGTTTCTCAGACTCCCTCTCTGATTCCCCGTTAACCGTGGTCACCATGGTAGGCACAGGATGAAGCAGAATGAAGCAGGTCGAAGTAGGATGAAGTAGGGTGAAGCAGGATAAAGCAGGGTGAAATAGGGTGAAGCAGCATGAAGCAGGATGAAGTAGGGTGAAGCAGGGTAAGGCAGGGTGAAGCGGGATGAAGTAGGTTCAAGTAGGGTGAAGCAGAGTGAAGCAGAGAGAAGCAGGAAAAGGCAGGGTGAAGCAGGGTAAAGCAGGACTAATTAGGGTGAAGCAGGATGATGTAGGTTCAAGTAGGGTGAAGCAGGGTGAACGCTGTGTGGTGTGCACATCGGAACCGTGGGCACGTTCGGAAAGCATTTTGCTGGCCGACATGCCGCGGTTAAGGTTGTCTACAAGTGTCGAAAGTGTGGAAGATCCAACTCCAACAGCCATTCCATCTCCTGCCATGTCCCCAAGTGTGCGGGAAGAGGGGAGAGTTTGCGTGCGAACTCCGCCAGGCCCGATTTCAGACCGGAATTGGATTGACTCAGCACTGTAGACATGCCCATCCAGCGGAAAGGAACCGGGAAAAGATCGCGACAGTGGGCACTAAGAGCAGGCTTAAGGGTTCCAAGCTGTGGAGTGTTGCCGAACTTGAAATCTTGATCGAACTATCACAAAGCAGATATTGCATTCATTCAAGAGTCTCATTTCAGAGCAGAAGAAGCTATGAAATTGAAATTTGGATGGGTGGGGCATGTTCTTCATAGCTCCTTCTCCAGCAGACGTAATGGGGTCACTATATTGATACACAAGAATCTCAACTTTACTTTAATTAAACAAATGAAAGCTAGTGAGGGTAGAATGATTTGTCTCCAGGCCAACATAAATGGTAGCAATATTATACTGTGTAATATTTATGCGCCAACTATTGGGAACCCCAATTTCTTTAATGAGGTAAATAAAATACTGGGGGACATGGAGGGGGATATTATCCTTGCAGGAGACTTTAATCAGGTCTGGGACGCCTTTATTGATCGAAGAGTGTTTACCAGCCCATTAGTACCTAAAGACAGGGCTGCAATCCATATGTTAAGTGAGGATAACGGTCTTGTAGATATCTGGTGGCTAACAAATCCACGCGAAAGTGTCATGGTTTGTCTGATAAGGATCAGGACTTCCCAGCTTCCCTGAACGCACCTTTTTTTCCCCCACACTGATTGCTAATGCCCTTCACCTGTACGGCGCCCTTTAAATACTTGCCTGTGACAGCTTCTCTCCGCCAGATCGTCTTGGTTCTTCCCTGCACGCATCCAGCCGTTGTTCTGCCTGTTTTCCTGCCTGCCTGCCTATTGTTGACCTTGTTTTTGGACCTGGATCCCCGTCTCAGCCTGCCCCCTGACTGGTAACTCTGTTTGATTATTGGATTTCTGGATTACTGACCTCTGGACTGATTCTTGGATTTGGATTCTGGATCACGGACTTATCTTCTCTGCCCAGACGCACCCGCTTCTGTGGGCTGGAGACCCTGACCCCCGCCAGTTATTCCTCCACTAACCTGTTCTCTATCCAGCAGTTGTCTACCCACTCCAGCGGTCTCCTGTCTGGCCTTTCCGGTCCTGCCAGTTTACTCTCACCAACTACACTACAGCACCCGGTACGTGAATCTATAATATCCTGCATCTCTGTCACGGACTCCCTGCCTTCTAACACCTGTTCTCATACCCCCACAGAAGAGCTGACCAAGCGAGACCGGATAGAACACCATTACACTTTCTCATTGCTCAAATAAACCATTTTTACCTTTCTCTGGAATACTGATTTATTTGAGTCCAATCTCCCGGTTTGTGACAGAAAGAGAGTATACTATTTTCTCACACTGACTGTAAAACCTACTCGAGAATTGACATGTTCTTGATATCAAACAACATTACTAAACAAGTTGCGTATTGCAAAATTAATGCAATAGCTCTGTCTGACCATGCCGCTATAAAGCTGGGGATCGATATAAATAAGAGAGGGAGATGGAGACTAAACACGTCATTGTTGCATGATGAGACATTTACAGCATCTAGAAAAGAAGATCTTTTGTCCTTTTTAGACATAAATACGGGCAGTGTCGACAGAAGGTTGACTGAATGGGAAGCGTCAAAAGCATACATTAGGGGAAAAATCATAGCATATGCATCTAAAAAGAAGGAGGATATAGGCAAAAGCAAAGAATTAGAGACTCAAATTAGAGTGCGCGAAAGGGAACTGGCACAACATTTCCGGATCAGTCATATCAGAATATTTGTAAACTTAAATTTGAACTTCAGGAAAAATATAACAAGAAGGTAGAATACGCTTTATTTAGGTTGGGGACATCCTTTTATGAAGAAGGGGAAAAACGGGCAAACTGCTGGCCAGACAATTAAAACAACGGAATTCCAGCAACTTAATCGCAGCCATTAGAAAAGGGTGTACAACAATGACGGCAACCAAATAAAGTTTTACAACAATATTATGAGGCATTGTACACCTCAGACATAAATCCCAAACAGGAAGAAATGACAGTTTGTTTGTTTTTTACCAATTTGAATCTACCTAAATTGACTCCTGAACAGGCGGACCTATTAGGTGGTCCTATGACAGAGACTGAAATTAGGAAATTCATATCTAGTATGAAAAATGGGAAATCGCCCGGGTTAGACGGGCTTCCCGTTGAGTATTATAAGCAATTCTTGGACATCCTGGTTCCAGTGCTAAAGGAGGTATATAATGAAGTGTATACTTTACAGTCCCTACCCCCTACTTTTGGCGAAGCCCTGGTATCTGTTCTGCCAAAGAAGGATAAGGACCCTTTGCAACCCTCTAATTATCGACCCATTAGCTTACTCATTGTAGACTGCAAGATTTTAACTAAGATCTTAGCAACTCGCTTAGAGAAGGTATTACCGGTTATCATACACCCAGACCAAGTGGGCTTTATGAAAAATAGATCATCGACAGACAACATGAGGAGATTGATACACCTAATTAGCATTAACAGGGAAAAAAATGGTCCAATGGTCTTTTTGCGGCACTGTCAAATTTTGGGTTTAATAACCACTTTATTACATGGGTTAACACTATATAACAGCCCCAGGGCGTCAGTCACAACCAACGGTGTAACATCGCCCTTCTCCAGTCTTAAAAGGGGCACGAGGCAGGGTTGCCCTCTTTCGCCTCTGCTTTTTAACATCTCGCTGGAACCGCTGGCTGTTGCTATAAGGGCGAACGCAGACATAAGGGGGGTTGCAAACAACATAAATTGCTACTGTATGCGGATGACATATTGGTCCTGTTAAAAGACCCAGATTACACAACACCACATTTAATGGAAACAATACAATCATACTCAAATGTTTCAGGTTACAAAATTAACTGGACGAAATCTGAGGCCATGCCAATCACGGGGTTTTGTAATGGAAATACAATAACAAAATTCGGCTTTAAAGGGATTCCTCGGGGAAGGACATATTTAGTAATTTCAATAAGCAGGGAAATAGAAGAAATGCCTGTGTTAAATTTTGAACCGATTCTACAAAAAATAAAGACTAACCTGGACAAGTGGGAAAAGATCAAACTTACACTGTGGGGGAAGGTGAATGTAATTAAAATGGTTGTGTCTCCACAGTTCAATTATACCTTAATGATGCTACCTGTCATTGTTCCCCCTGCAATATTTAGTCAATATGACACATTGATTAAGGAGTTTCTGTGGGAAACTGGCGGCGCACAGTAGAGCAGCGGCTTCTCGAGCTCCCGGGACTAAGGCTGTTTTTCACAACTTAGAGACCACTTTTAGCACTACTTCTGTGCAAAATCTGCGTGTGAAGTACAGCACAACCGAACTCGCACTCATCAGAGATAGTTTGGTTACCACGACCGTAACTCCAGGGCTGAAATCCGCACTTGGGAGACAGGGGCTCCTGAGGACAACAAAGTGGCGCAGCAGAGTACGGGGCGCTGCGGGCAAAAGGAAGCGTTGTGCCCGGAGACAAAAGAGAGGAACGCGGGCGGGTGTGCTTGCCCAGCTGAAGGCGAGGAGGCCTCCAATTCCAACTCTCTTCCTGGCCAACGTCCGCTCCCTGGACAACAAAGTGGACCTGTTGCGTCTGAGGCTGAGTGTTCACACAGAGATGAGGAACTGTGCTGTTTTCTGTCTCACGGAAACTTGGCTGAACCACAACATGCCGGACTCAGCCTTCCAGATCGACGGCCTGCAGCTATTCCGTGCAGACCGCGACCACCGGTCGGGGAAGTCGAGAGGAGGAGGACTATGTGTGTACATAAACGAAGGTTGGTGTACAAACTGTGGACTGGTAAAAAGCCACTGCTCTGAGGCGATAGAACTTATGACGGTGAAATGTCGGCCGCACTATCTGCCTCGAGAGTTCACCGCGGTGTTCGTCACCATTGTTTACATCTCACCTAATGCTAACGAAGAGCTACAGGAGCTACATGACACCATCAGCTCGCTGCAGACTGCGCACCCGGAGGCACTTTACGTGGTTGCGGGAGACTTCAACCACGTGAAACTGACGGACACTCTGCCCAGGTTTTACCAGCACGTCACCATTCCCACACGAGGGGACAACACTCTGGACTGTGTGTACACAAACATACGTGGTGCATACAGAGCTCTTCCTCGCCCCCATCTTGGCCTCTCTGACCACATCTCCATCCTGCTGGCGCCAGCTTACCGCCCCCTGCTGAGTCGGATCAGGCCAACAAAGAAGACTGTCACTGTGTGGCCCAGTGATGCAGCCTCTGTACTCCAGGACTGCTTCCAGTGCACAGACTGGCAGGTCTTCAGAGAGGCAGCTATGTGTGAGGGAGAGGTGGACCTGGAGGACTACACCTCCTCCGTCCTCGGCTTCATCTCCAAGTGTACTGATGATGTCACCACCACCAGGACAGTTACCTGCTATCCAAACCAGAAACCCTGGTTGAATGCTGAGGTGAGAGCTCTGCTGAAAACCAGGGATGCTGCGTTCAGGGCAGGTGAGGCATCAGCACTAAGAACGGCGAGAAAAGATCTGACGGTGGGTGTCAAGAGGGCCAAAGCAGCATACGCTCAGAAGATTCAGGGTCACCTCACCTCCAACGACCCCCGGAGCATGTGGATGGGCATAAAGTGCATCACAGACTACAACACCAAGGATGCACAATGTCCAAAGGACCCCTCCCTGCCAGACAAACTAAACAGGTTTTATGCTCGCTTTGAGAACCCTGACTCCCCCCCTCCCTGCAATAGACTAACACCACCACCTGGTGACACGCCCCTCTGTGTGTCCACTGCTGATGTGAGGAAGACCCTTAAAGGAATTAACCCCCGCAAAGCTGCTGGCCCAGACAACATCCCAGGGCGTGTACTGAAAGACTGCGCACACCAGCTGGCTGAGGTGCTGACGGACATCTTCAACACCTCACTGTCGCTGGCATCTGTTCCCACCTGTCTAAAGACTGCAACCATTGCCCCCGTCCCAAAGTGTCCCACAGTGACAGGCCTGAATGACTACCGACCCATAGCCCTGACCCCGGTAGTCATGAAGTGCTTCGAGAGGCTGGTTATGGCCCACATCAAAGACTCCATCAACGTCACCGTGGACCCACATCAGTATGCATACAGAAAGAACCGCTCCACTGATGACGCCATCTCATCAGTGGTCCACACAACCCTCACCCACCTGGAGAGCAGAAACTCATACGCCCGCCTGCTCTTCCTGGACTTCTCCTCTGCCTTCAACACCATCATCCCACAGACACTGGTGCAGAAGCTCTCCACCCTTGGTCTGAGTAACACACTGGGGAACTGGGTCCTGGACTTTCTGACCAACAGACCTCAGACTGTCAGGATCCATAACTCCACCTCCTCCTCCATCACCCTCAGCACTGGCTCTCCTCAGGGCTGTGTGCTGAGCCCCCTCCTGTTCACTCTGCTGACATATGACTGCTCGGCGAGACATCCCAGCTGTCATATAGTGAAGTTTGCAGATGACACAGCGGTTGTGGGACGCATCAACAACAACGATGAGTCGGAATACAGAGAGGAGGTGGAACACCTGGTGCAGTGGTGCAGAGAAAACAACCTCTGCATCAATGTGAAGAAGACCAAGGAGATGGTGGTGGACTTCAGGAAGGATAAGCACCCTACTCCTCCCCTGCACATCGGAGGAGTAGCTGTGGAGGTGGTCTCCAGCTACAGGTACCTGGGTGTGCACATAACCGAGGACCTCACCTGGAACACCAACACTTCCCAGCTGGTCAGGAAAGCACACCAGCGCCTCTACTTCCTTAGGAAGCTGCGGCGAGCCGGACTAGGGAGCGCTGTCCTGAGGAGCTTCTACCGCTGCGCGGTGGAGAGCGTCCTCTGCACCTGCATCACCGTGTGGCACGGCAACTGCACCGCCGCTGAGAGGAAGGCTCTGCAGAGGGTGGTAAAGGCTGCACAGAGGACTATGGGGAGCAGCCTTCCCACCACCTTAGACCTCTACACAGCACGATGCAGGGGGAGGGCCCTCCGCATCATGAAGGACTCCACCCATCCAGCACATGGACTTTTCCAACCCCTCCCCTCAGGCAGGCGGCTGAGATGCATAAGGAGCAAGATCACCAGGTTCAGGAACAGCTTCTTCCCTGAAGCTGTCAGACTGCTGAACTCTTGCCATGCCTTGTAGACTCCTCCCCACCCTACTTCCCCACCTCTGAACACCAGCCCAAACCCTGCTGCCCTGCCCCCACCCCCCCATCCCCACCCCAACTGAATCCACCCCCCCACTCCGACAAACAGACCTGCACTGCAAACACTTTACCTGTCCACATGTTTACATGTTTACCTGCTGTCCATACAAGTGCAATATCATTAATATTAATATCAGAAATGTTATACTTTGTACTATCACTACCTCATGCACATACATACTTGCACATATTTATCTAGGCTGCACATGCAAACTGGGCTCTTTAGTGTTTACTGTTATTTTTATTTAAAATTTTGCTGTTTATATTCTATTGTATTTAGCTTATATTCTATTTATATTTAGCCTATATTTCTAATTTTTTTCATGTCTTATTTTATTTGACTTATTGCCCTCCTTCTTATGGCTCAAACCGGGACCTCAGTTCTAATTTCGTACCATAAACATGTAAATGTGAGCTGGTATGACAATAAAGTTCCTTGAATCCTTGAATCTTTGAATCCTTGAAAAGGAAAAGACCCAGAATTAAGCTGGCTAAATTATGTGCACCTAGAGACAAGGGAGGTTTGGGGTTACCGGATCCAAGATTATATTATATTTCTTTTGAGATGGCAAAACTAGCTAAACTTTGGATGGGACAGTATGAATTGGATTGGACTATTATTGAAAAATATTTATCCTCCCCCTTCACACCTATTGAGTGCCTCTCTGAGTGCGGGTAGAACTACAAACCCTGTCATGTGACACTCACGGGACGTCTGGACAAAAGTGCACAGGTTGATTGGGTTGTCACAGTGTAAACAGTTGTATTCCTCCCCATGAGAAAACCCTTTAATTAGCATTGGGACAACACCACTTTACTGGAAGGGCTGGCATAACGATGGTATATGTACGCTGGATAATCTCTATGATGGTGGAGTGTTTATGTCATACAATGAACTGCTGAAGAAATACAACCTGACTGGAAAGGAAAATTTCTGGAAATACCTGCAGATCAGGAACTGTGTCAAGTCACTCAAACAGCAAAATGAAGAAAACCTCATTCTGGATTACTTCGCAAGGCCACCTCATCATCATCGCGCTTCCACTTTTTACAGAACAATCAGCTACGCCATCAGCAGTGACTGTAAAAATTTAAAGGTTTTGTGGGAAAAGGACATTGGGTGCGTGTTCGGCGACGAGGAATGGATGAAAATTGTTCCACAGACTGGAAAATACATAAGGGAATGTAAAGGTAAATTTACACAGTACAAAATTATGCCGAGATATTACTGGACACCAGTGAGACTGAACAGAATGGGTCTTAAAAGTGACTTTATGTGCTGGAAATGTCAAAAGGATGCAGGTACACTGATACATTGTCTGTGGGAATGTCCATTTATAAGACCCCTGTGGTTGATTATTGTACGAATCCTGAGTGATTGGTTGGGTGAAACAGTGCCACTCTGTCCAAGACTCTGTTTGCTTGGTGATAGAGGACGGATGTCTCATATATCAAAAGGGAAGTTTTCCGTTATAATAATTGGGATCTCTGTAGCAGCCAGGGTTATCCTTAAGCACTGGAAAACTCCAAAAACCCCACAAGTTAAGGAATGGGTCAACCTGATGGTTAAAATGGCCTCATATGAGTGTATGCTCTACAAATTAAGTAGCAGGGACAAAACTATTGCACCGGTCTGGGGACCATTTTGGTCTTACATTACTATAAGAGCCACCCAACAGGAGGACTCCTGAAGGCTCCCTTACTGATGACTGTCTCATGTTTTTGTATCTGGTAGCTACTGTCACACCCCATGTTTGTTTGTTTGTTTGTTTGTGTTCACTTATGTTTTATATATTTGTCTTATATTTTATACGTGATAGCCCCTCATATGTCAAGGTCAATTTATGTCAACCTCTCCAATGTTAAAGGATGTTTAACAGAATGTTTTGTTACCCTGTCATGTAAAAAATATTAATAAAAAAAATCAATAAATCTGTTTTCTAAGAGCTCAGAGGTCAGGTTTAACAAAGTGTTAAATGTAGCAACAGATAAAATTAAATTCAAGTAAATTAACTTGAAACTAAAACAATAATTTAATAAACAACAAACTTGTAGAGCATCAAGCAATAAATGAATGAATTCGGAAAAGTGACAAAAATAACACTAAGGTAAAAAAACATGGTTTATTTAAAAAGATGAATAATTTGAAACGGTTTTGGTGATAAAGAATCATCTAGTAGCTGGTTAGATGAATCCGATCAAACAGGTGAACATGTCTCCCGTTCCCACTCTTTCCTATAATGGATGAAAGTGTGTATGTGTGTGTGTGAGCTGGTGGGCGGACGTCACCACAGCAACTTGTTTCACATCTGTTCTGTGTGTTTGTGTCTACAGGTGAACTCTCTGCCAGTTCTCTGGCTCGTTGATGGGCAGCTAGTGGTCCCTCCTGGATACCTGTAAGTAAAAGACAAGTCCTGATCAATGTTTAACACCAGCAGCTGAGCCTCTGTTTGTATGTCCACACCGTCTTCCTGCTGTTAAATGTGTGTATCTGTCTCTGCAGGATGCCGGTGCACGACCCCCGCCACGCTGCAACCACCCAGAGCGCCTGCTGCTCACAGTAAGTTTTTAATGGATGCTTTCACTCCAGATCTTCTTTTCTTCTCTCCTGATCTGTGCCAGTGGACCAGGTTTCTGCTTTGTTGCCTCAATATTTGTGTCCCATGGAAAGTTAAGGTTCCTGAGATTGGAAGGATGTATACCGGGGCTATTCAATTCGGTCCTACGAGGGCCGCAATCCAGCAGGTTTTCCATATATCCCTGTTTCAACACACCTGATTCAAATTAATTAGTCATTGTGCAGAACTTTGTAAGATCCATTAATTTGATGCAGGTGTGTTGAAACAGGGATCTATGGAAAACCAGCTGGATTGCGGCCCTCCTAGGACTGAATTGAATAGCACTGATGTATACCATTCCAGGCTAAAATCATAACAGATTCATTTTATACGTTTATTTTCGACCAGTCACCAATGCAATTTATCTGTGAAGCCATGCTGTTCCCCAGTAGCAAATGATGCTGTAACAAAAGAGGTCCTGTTACATCAACAAGGGTCCAGTAAAAGTAGTCCAGTAAAATAGTTGGTCCACAACAAGTCTTTTATCCATAAAAACTCATTGTAAGCGAAACCTGAAGGATTTTAAGGTGTACTTTTTTCCTTTTTGTGAGTCAAAATGTAAACACGAGTCCTCCTCTGACTGGTTTTTATTCTGTTTTGTGGCTGCAGGAAGAGGAAGCGAGATGACCACAGCGAGCCGCCATACGTTAAGAAGCCACCCAACGCCTTCATGCTCTTTCTGAAGGAGCAGAGGGTGAGTGTGGTGGCTGAACTTGGCCACACCGGGAGCGGGGCGGTGAACACCATCTTGGGGGAGAGAGTAAGTAAACTTGATCTGCTAAGCATCCTGTGTTGATGCTGGTTTCTGATCTGGGAGGCTGACAGTATTTTGTGGTCTGTCCACAGTGGAAGTCCTTGTCCACCGAGCAGCAGGCCAAGTACTACCAGGAGGCCGACGCAGCGAGGCGCCGCCATGAGCAGCAGCACCCCCAGTGGTCCAGCAGGGACAACTACGTACGTACGCTGTGCTCAGACATGATCACCTCACTGCACTGATGCTGATGAAACGGTGACAGCAAAGAGTTTCTATCAGCTGGTATCAGAGGAAAAATCAAATGTCTCTTTTTTACTTTTTAGGGTCAGAAGAGGAAGAGGAGGCATCAGGGAAGCACAGCTCCCAGCAGCTCTGGAGGTAACACAAGACTTCACAGCATGTGTCCCATAGGTCCAAAGGTCCCACATTGTTAAAACGTTATTGTTGAACAACAGAGACACACGTTAAAAAAATCAGCTGATTGAAACATTAAGATGAAGATCACAGTCAAGGTTAGAATTAAAATCTTTCTTGAAGTTGTCTCAGAAGGCTGATGGTGTTTTTGTATTTGTGTTGCAGCTTCCTCTTCTCAGCCTGAGGGAGGGTCTGCCGCACCTGCCTCTGATGTCTGAGGTAAGCCCCGCCTCCTGGTGGATCCTGCTAGGTCCTCCACTAGTCCCCCCCCCCCCGAGCCCAGACACAGTTCACCCATTCAGCATCATACTGATTTTTGGCCCTTAAATCCTTAAAGATAGCCAGTCAGTTAGTTCCTCTGAATGGCAGGAACCTTGGAGTCATTCTTGACCAGGATTAGTTCTTTAGTTCTCACATCAAACACGTCTCTAGAGCAGCTATCTTTCATTTAGCATGCCATGCTATTTTTATTTATATAGCACTTTTAAAGAGTGCAACACAACAGGTAAAACACAGGACAGAAATAAAACACACTCTACAATTAAAAACTATATAAACGCTAAAAACATAGAAGATACAAACAAACTGAACGGACGGTAAAAGTAACGCCAACCTCTCATTGAGTTAAAAGCCAAGGAATAAAAGTGTGATTTCAAACTAGATCTAAAAACATCAACTGAGGAAGCTCGTTCCAGAGCTTCGGGGCCACAACAGAAAACCTTCTCAGTTTCCAGCAACATCTGCTCAGCTGACTGCAGGGAACAAGGAAAGGTGTAGGTGCAGCAAGTTGGACAAAGATGAGGGCGCAAAACCATAAAAACACGTAAATTTCTTGAACTAGAATGGGTGGCAGGGCTTTTAGTTTTCATCCCGCTTTCTGTCTGTCTGGGGACAAAATGCTGACACACTTTCTGTTTTTAAGACAAAACTAAAAGTTGGCGTCCTTGATGAGCTAATGTGTAATTTATTAACCTGATAATCAAATAATTTATCATAACATTTAAAATTCACTGAAAGTGTTTAATCATTGATGTTTCTTCTCTCTTGTGGGCAGACGAGTGGCCGTGGTCTTCCAGTGTGGTCCCAGAACGTAGACCAGAAGTTCTGGAACAAACAGACTGAAATCCTCCTCAGAGCCTCTTCATCCATTTTTTATTTCAATTTCATGATTAACTTTTGTATATAGTTCTGTTTATAGTTCCATGTAAATAGTTCCATTTAAGGTTTAATGTTTGTTTTTCTCTTGTTTTTGTTGCTCTACAGTGCTGACCATCCAACTGTAGAACATCCACCTTACATCTCCACCTGCAGCCAATAACATCAGCTTGTGTTAACATCCACCTCAAGTCTCCATCTACAGCCAACAACATCGGCTTGTGTTAACATCCACCTCATGTCTCCATCTTCAGCAAACAACAATATCGGCTTGTGTTAACATCCACCTTGTCTCCATCTACAGCCAACAATATCGGCTTGTTTTAACATCCACCTCATGTCTCCACCTACACCCAACAACATCAGCATCAGCTTTCTGCCTCCACCGGCATACTCTACCGTCGCCTTGCTGTCTCCACCTGCAGCCAACAACATCAGCTTGTGTTAACACCCACCTCATGTCTCCATCTACAGCCAACAATATCGGCTTGTTTTAACATCCACCTCATGTCTCCACCTACACCCAACAACATCAGCTTTCTGTCTCCACCTGCAGCCAATAACATGGGCTTTCTGTCTCCACCAAAAATCCTTGTCCGTCTTCTAGTTGATGAGTGAGGTGCTAATCAAAGCTTCGTGGTAAGTGACATGTTCCTGTTTAAATTGGCCTTTTTTTTTTTTTTTTTTTTTAACTGATTTCTCTCCTTTTGAGCAGGTTGAATCAGGATGAAGCAGGATGAAGTAGGTTTCACCCTACTTCATCCTGCTTCATCCTCTTTCACCCTGCTTGGTCCTGCTTCACCCTACTTGAACCTACTTCATCCTGCTTCACCTTACTTCATCCTGCATCACCCTACTTTATCCTCCTTCACCCTGCTTCACCCTAATTGAACCTGCTTCATCCTATTTCACTCTGCTTGGTCCTGCTTCACCCTACTTGAATCTGCTTCACCCTACTTAAACCTGCTTCATCCAATTTCACTCAGCTTGGTCCTGCTTAACTCTGCTTCACCCTACTTCATCCTGCTTCACCCTACTTCATCCACCTGCTTCATCCTGTTTCATTCTGCTTCACCCTAATTCACCCTGCTTCATCCTGTTTCATTCTGCTTCACCCTAATTCACCCTACTTCACCCTGCTTCATCCTGTTTTACCCTGCTGCACCCTACTTTATCCTGCTTCGCCCTGCTTCATCCTGCATCACCCTACTTTATCCTCCTTCACCCTGCTTCACCCTATTTGAACCTGCTTCATCCTATTTCACTCGGCTTGGTCCTGCTTCACCCTACTTCATGCTGCTTCATCCTACTTGAACCTGCTTCACCCTGCTTTATCCTACTTCACCCTGCTTCACCCTGCTTTATCCTACTTCACCCTGCTTCATCCTGCTTCATCCTGCTTTATCCTGCTTTATCCTGCTTTATCCTGCTTCACCCTGCTTCACCCTGCTTTATCCTACTTGAGTATACTACTACTATCCTACTAGAGTCTGCAGGTGGAGGCAGAAAGCTGATGCTGTTCTCTGCAGGTGAAGACAGAAGCCGATGTTGTTGGCTGCATGTGGAGCCTGCAGGTGGAGGTAGTAAGCCGATGTTGTTGGCTGCAGGTGGAGGCAGCAAGCCGATGATATTGGCTGCAGGTGGAGACATGAGGTGGATGTTAACACAAGCCGATGTTGTTGGCTGTAGATGGAGACTTGAGGTGGATGTTAACACAAGCTGATGTTATTGGCTGCAGGTGGAGATGTAAGGTGGATGTTCTACAGTTGGATGGTCAGCACTGTAGAGCAACAAAAACAAGAGAAAAACAAACATTAAACCTTAAATGGAACTATTTACATGGAACTATAAACAGAACTATATACAAAAGTTAATCATGAAATTGAAATAAAAAATGGATGAAGAGGCTCTGAGGAGGATTTCAGTCTGTTTGTTCCAGAACTTCTGGTCTACGTTCTGGGACCACACTGGAAGACCACGGCCACTCGTCTGCCCACAAGAGAGAAGAAACATCAATGATTAAACAGTTTCAGTGAATTTTAAATGTTATGATAAATTATTTGATTATCAGGTTAATAAATTACACATTAGCTCATCAAGGACGCCAACTTTTAGTTTTGTCTTAAAAACAGAAAGTGTGTCAGCATTTTGTCCCCAGACAGACAGAAAGCGGGATGAAAACTAAAAGCCCTGCCACCCATTCTAGTTCAAGAAATTTACGTGTTTTTATGGTTTTGCGCCCTCATCTTTGTCCAACTTGCTGCACCTACACCTTTCCTTGTTCCCTGCAGTCAGCTGAGCAGATGTTGCTGGAAACTGAGAAGGTTTTCTGTTGTGGCCCCGAAGCTCTGGAACGAGCTTCCTCAGTTGATGTTTTTAGATCTAGTTTGAAATCACACTTTTATTCCTTGGCTTTTAACTCAATGAGAGGTTGGCGTTACTTTTACCATCCGTTCAGTTTGTTTGTATCTTCTATGTTTTTAGCGTTTATATAGTTTTTAATTGTAGAGTGTGTTTTATTTCTGTCCTGTGTTTTACCTGTTGTGTTGCACTCTTTAAAAGTGCTATATAAATAAAAATAGCATGGCATGCTAAATGAAAGATAGCTGCTCTAGAGACGTGTTTGATGTGAGAACTAAAGAACTAATCCTGGTCAAGAATGACTCCAAGGTTCCTGCCATTCAGAGGAACTAACTGACTGGCTATCTTTAAGGATTTAAGGGCCAAAAATCAGTATGATGCTGAATGGGTGAACTGTGTCTGGGCTCGGGGGGGGGGGACTAGTGGAGGACCTAGCAGGATCCACCAGGAGGCGGGGCTTACCTCAGACATCAGAGGCAGGTGCGGCAGACCCTCCCTCAGGCTTAGAAGAGGAAGCTGCAACACAAATACAAAAACACCATCAGCCTTCTGAGACAACTTCAAGAAAGATTTTAATTCTAACCTTGACTGTGATCTTCATCTTAATGTTTCAATCAGCTGATTTTTTTAACGTGTGTCTCTGTTGTTCAACAATAACGTTTTAACAATGTGGGACCTTTGGACCTATGGGACACATGCTGTGAAGTCTTGTGTTACCTCCAGAGCTGCTGGGAGCTGTGCTTCCCTGATGCCTCCTCTTCCTCTTCTGACCCTAAAAAGTAAAAAAGAGACATTTGATTTTTCCTCTGATACCAGCTGATAGAAACTCTTTGCTGTCACCGTTTCATCAGCATCAGTGCAGTGAGGTGATCATGTCTGAGCACAGCGTACGTACGTAGTTGTCCCTGCTGGACCACTGGGGGTGCTGCTGCTCATGGCGGCGCCTCGCTGCGTCGGCCTCCTGGTAGTACTTGGCCTGCTGCTCGGTGGACAAGGACTTCCACTGTGGACAGACCACAAAATACTGTCAGCCTCCCAGATCAGAAACCAGCATCAACACAGGATGCTTAGCAGATCAAGTTTACTTACTCTCTCCCCCAAGATGGTGTTCACCGCCCCGCTCCCGGTGTGGCCAAGTTCAGCCACCACACTCACCCTCTGCTCCTTCAGAAAGAGCATGAAGGCGTTGGGTGGCTTCTTAACGTATGGCAGCTCGCTGTGGTCATCTCGCTTCCTCTTCCTGCAGCCACAAAACAGAATAAAAACCAGTCAGAGGAGGACTCGTGTTTACATTTTGACTCACAAAAAGGAAAAAAGTACACCTTAAAATCCTTCAGGTTTCGCTTACAATGAGTTTTTATGGATAAAAGACTTGTTGTGGACCAACTATTTTACTGGACTACTTTTACTGGACCCTTGTTGATGTAACAGGACCTCTTTTGTTACAGCATCATTTGCTACTGGGGAACAGCATGGCTTCACAGATAAATTGCATTGGTGACTGGTCGAAAATAAACGTATAAAATGAATCTGTTATGATTTTAGCCTGGAATGGTATACATCAGTGCTATTCAATTCAGTCCTAGGAGGGCCGCAATCCAGCTGGTTTTCCATGTATCCCTGTTTCAACGCACCTGCATCAAATTAATGGATCTTACAAAGTTCTGCACAATGACTAATTAATTTGAATCAGGTGTGTTGAAACAGGGATATATGGAAAACCTGCTGGATTGCGGCCCTCGTAGGACCGAATTGAATAGCCCCGGTATACATCCTTCCAATCTCAGGAACCTTAACTTTCCATGGGACACAAATATTGAGGCAACAAAGCAGAAACCTGGTCCACTGGCACAGATCAGGAGAGAAGAAAAGAAGATCTGGAGTGAAAGCATCCATTAAAAACTTACTGTGAGCAGCAGGCGCTCTGGGTGGTTGCAGCGTGGCGGGGGTCGTGCACCGGCATCCTGCAGAGACAGATACACACATTTAACAGCAGGAAGACGGTGTGGACATACAAACAGAGGCTCAGCTGCTGGTGTTAAACATTGATCAGGACTTGTCTTTTACTTACAGGTATCCAGGAGGGACCACTAGCTGCCCATCAACGAGCCAGAGAACTGGCAGAGAGTTCACCTGTAGACACAAACACACAGAACAGATGTGAAACAAGTTGCTGTGGTGACGTCCGCCCACCAGCTCACACACACACATACACACTTTCATCCATTATAGGAAAGAGTGGGAACGGGAGACATGTTCACCTGTTTGATCGGATTCATCTAACCAGCTACTAGATGATTCTTTATCACCAAAACCGTTTCAAATTATTCATCTTTTTAAATAAACCATGTTTTTTTACCTTAGTGTTATTTTTGTCACTTTTCCGAATTCATTCATTTATTGCTTGATGCTCTACAAGTTTGTTGTTTATTAAATTATTGTTTTAGTTTCAAGTTAATTTACTTGAATTTAATTTTATCTGTTGCTACATTTAACACTTTGTTAAACCTGACCTCTGAGCTCTTAGAAAACAGATTTATTGATTTTTTTTATTAATATTTTTTACATGACAGGGTAACAAAACATTCTGTTAAACATCCTTTAACATTGGAGAGGTTGACATAAATTGACCTTGACATATGAGGGGCTATCACGTATAAAATATAAGACAAATATATAAAACATAAGTGAACACAAACAAACAAACAAACAAACAAACAAACATGGGGTGTGACAGTAGCTACCTGATACAAAAACATGAGACAGTCATCAGTAAGGGAGCCTTCAGGAGTCCTCCTGTTGGGTGGCTCTTATAGTAATGTAAGACCAAAATGGTCCCCAGACCGGTGCAATAGTTTTGTCCCTGCTACTTAATTTGTAGAGCATACACTCATATGAGGCCATTTTAACCATCAGGTTGACCCATTCCTTAACTTGTGGGGGTTTTGGAGTTTTCCAGTGCTTAAGGATAACCCTGGCTGCTACAGAGATCCCAATTATAATAACGGAAAACTTCCCTTTTGATATATGAGACATCCGTCCTCTATCACCAAGCAAACAGAGTCTTGGACAGAGTGGCACTGTTTCACCCAACCAATCACTCAGGATTCGTACAATAATCAACCACAGGGGTCTTATAAATGGACATTCCCACAGACAATGTATCAGTGTACCTGCATCCTTTTGACATTTCCAGCACATAAAGTCACTTTTAAGACCCATTCTGTTCAGTCTCACTGGTGTCCAGTAATATCTCTGCATAATTTTGTACTGTGTAAATTTACCTTTACATTCCCTTATGTATTTTCCAGTCTGTGGAACAATTTTCATCCATTCCTCGTCGCCGAACACACACCCAATGTCCTTTTCCCACAAAACCTTTAAATTTTTACAGTCACTGCTGATGGCGTAGCTGATTGTTCTGTAAAAAGTGGAAGCGCGATGATGATGAGGTGGCCTTGCGAAGTAATCCAGAATGAGGTTTTCTTCATTTAGCTGTTTGAGTGACTTGACACAGTTCCTGATCTGCAGGTATTTCCAGAAATTTTCCTTTCCAGTTAGGTTGTATTTCTTCAGCAGTTCATTGTATGACATAAACACTCCACCATCATAGAGATTATCCAGCGTACATATACCATGTGTAGGAGCCATTATTTCCTTTTCTTATTTGTTCCAGGCTCATCACGGTGGTGGTATTTGTTTATATTGAGAACGGCACAGGTGACTTGATTTCCCCTCCGCTATTGGTGGCGAGGTGGAGGGGAAGGGCATATATGGGTGGAGACGGCAGAGCGCGTTGTGCTTGGGTAACGGGAGGTCATACGGTTTTTTACCGCTATATTTACGCTATGCTACGCTACGCTAAGGAACGCTAAGAGGATACACTGAGAGAATGCTGAGATCACGCTGAAAGCCACAGTGATAGTCAGCAAAAATGAAAGGTTAAGAAGTCAGAGAACGCTAACCAGATTAGCACCTGGACACATCTTATCTGTTGATCGTCATAGCTCATTAGGCTCACCTTTATCACTTCCACCTGCCGTTGTATACCGCCACCTTGGAATGCAAGTAACTATCTTTTGTGCCATAAATGGGAGCTAACCAAAACAAACATCATTGTCATGGTTTTCTCATGGGGAGGAATACAACTGTTTACACTGTGACAACCCAATCAACCTGTGCACTTTTGTCCAGACGTCCCGTGAGTGTCACATGACAGGGTTTGTAGTTCTACCCGCACTCAGAGAGGCACTCAATAGGTGTGAAGGGGGAGGATAAATATTTTTCAATAATAGTCCAATCCAATTCATACTGTCCCATCCAAAGTTTAGCTAGTTTTGCCATCTCAAAAGAAATATAATATAATCTTGGATCCGGTAACCCCAAACCTCCCTTGTCTCTAGGTGCACATAATTTAGCCAGCTTAATTCTGGGTCTTTTCCTTTCCCACAGAAACTCCTTAATCAATGTGTCATATTGACTAAATATTGCAGGGGGAACAATGACAGGTAGCATCATTAAGGTATAATTGAACTGTGGAGACACAACCATTTTAATTACATTCACCTTCCCCCACAGTGTAAGTTTGATCTTTTCCCACTTGTCCAGGTTAGTCTTTATTTTTTGTAGAATCGGTTCAAAATTTAACACAGGCATTTCTTCTATTTCCCTGCTTATTGAAATTACTAAATATGTCCTTCCCCGAGGAATCCCTTTAAAGCCGAATTTTGTTATTGTATTTCCATTACAAAACCCCGTGATTGGCATGGCCTCAGATTTCGTCCAGTTAATTTTGTAACCTGAAACATTTGAGTATGATTGTATTGTTTCCATTAAATGTGGTGTTGTGTAATCTGGGTCTTTTAACAGGACCAATATGTCATCCGCATACAGTAGCAATTTATGTTGTTTGCAACCCCCCTTATGTCTGCGTTCGCCCTTATAGCAACAGCCAGCGGTTCCAGCGAGATGTTAAAAAGCAGAGGCGAAAGAGGGCAACCCTGCCTCGTGCCCCTTTTAAGACTGGAGAAGGGCGATGTTACACCGTTGGTTGTGACTGACGCCCTGGGGCTGTTATATAGTGTTAACCCATGTAATAAAGTGGTTATTAAACCCAAAATTTGACAGTGCCGCAAAAAGACCATTGGACCATTTTTTTCCCTGTTAATGCTAATTAGGTGTATCAATCTCCTCATGTTGTCTGTCGATGATCTATTTTTCATAAAGCCCACTTGGTCTGGGTGTATGATAACCGGTAATACCTTCTCTAAGCGAGTTGCTAAGATCTTAGTTAAAATCTTGCAGTCTACAATGAGTAAGCTAATGGGTCGAATATTAGAGGGTTGCAAAGGGTCCTTATCCTTCTTTGGCAGAACAGATACCAGGGCTTCGCCAAAAGTAGGGGGTAGGGACTGTAAAGTATACACTTCATTATATACCTCCTTTAGCACTGGAACCAGGATGTCCAAGAATTGCTTATAATACTCAACGGGAAGCCCGTCTAACCCGGGCGATTTCCCATTTTTCATACTAGATATGAATTTCCTAATTTCAGTCTCTGTCATAGGACCACCTAATAGGTCCGCCTGTTCAGGAGTCAATTTAGGTAGATTCAAATTGGTAAAAAACAAACAAACTGTCATTTCTTCCTGTTTGGGATTTATGTCTGAGGTGTACAATGCCTCATAATATTGTTGTAAAACTTTATTTGGTTGCCGTCATTGTTGTACACCCTTTTCTAATGGCTGCGATTAAGTTGCTGGAATTCCGTTGTTTTAATTGTCTGGCCAGCAGTTTGCCCGTTTTTCCCCTTCTTCATAAAAGGATGTCCCCAACCTAAATAAAGCGTATTCTACCTTCTTGTTATATTTTTCCTGAAGTTCAAATTTAAGTTTACAAATATTCTGATATGACTGATCCGGAAATGTTGTGCCAGTTCCCTTTCGCGCACTCTAATTTGAGTCTCTAATTCTTTGCTTTTGCCTATATCCTCCTTTTTTAGATGCATATGCTATGATTTTTCCCCTAATGTATGCTTTTGACGCTTCCCATTCAGTCAACCTTCTGTCGACACTGCCCGTATTTATGTCTAAAAAGGACAAAAGATCTTCTTTTCTAGATGCTGTAAATGTCTCATCATGCAACAATGACGTGTTTAGTCTCCATCTCCCTCTCTTATTTATATCGATCCCCAGCTTTATAGCGGCATGGTCAGACAGAGCTATTGCATTAATTTTGCAATACGCAACTTGTTTAGTAATGTTGTTTGATATCAAGAACATGTCAATTCTCGAGTAGGATTTATGACAGTGTGAGAAAAAAAAAAAGTATACTCTCTTTCGCGTGGATTTGTTAGCCGCCAGATATTTACAAGACCGTTATCCTCACTTAACATATGGATTGCAGCCCTGTCTTTAGGTACTAATGGGCTGGTAAACACGCTTCGATCAATAAAGGCGTCCCAGACCTGATTAAAGTCTCCTGCAAGGATAATATCCCCCTCCATGTCCCCCAGTATTTTATTTACCTCATGAAAGAAATTGGGGTTCCCAATTGTTGGCGCATAAATATTACACAGTATAATATTGCTACCATTTATGTTGGCCTGGAGACAAATCATTCTACCCTCACTAGCTTTCATTTGTTTAATTAAAGTAAAGTTGAGATTCTTGTGTATCAATATAGTGACCCCATTACGTCTGCTGGAGAAGGAGCTATGAAAAACATGCCCCACCCATCCAAATTTCAATTTCATAGCTTCTTCTGCTCCGAAATGAGACTCTTGAATGAATGCAATATCTGCTTTGTGATGCTTAAGATACGCCATTATCTTCCCTCTCTTAGCAGGACTTCCACACCCCTTTATATTCCAACTTATAATTCTAATACATTTTGTAACCATAAAAAGAAAATAACCATACTGCAATAGCCCCAGTCGAAAATAACAAAGTAAAAGCCACTCTCTATCCCAGATTTCTTTGTCATGTCTACGTTTCCTTTAGCACAAACATATATGCAAAAATAAGAACAAAAACTAAACTTAAAGTGTCCCCCCTGAAGCTTCAAGAGGGCCTTTTGGCCACTTCTTGGCCCAAAGAACAAAAATAAAACAGGTAAAATGAAAAAGCCATAGAACAGGTTATGGTCCGCGGGGTGGCCCCGTTGCCAGGCAACAGACCGAGCCAGCTCAGCACTCACCCGCAAAGAGTTCTTCATACTGTCCACCCGTCCCATAGTTGTCATCGGTCCTGTGGACGAATATTATCCCGTAAGTCGTTCACCCGTTTTGACCGTGTCTGTTAATGAAGTTTTCCGCCTCCTCAGCGCTGGTGAAGCGATGTGCTTATTGATTTATTTTAATGAATTTAGCTCCATTTGTTGTGAAATCTTCATCATCTTTATGGATAAAGTAGAATGAACATCTGTCCGTTCCCTCCACTCTCACCTGTTCCTCACTGTCAGCACCTACCTGAGGAGGAGAAAGTAAGAAAAAGGAGGAGGAGGAGAAGGTGGTGGAGCAGGAGAAGGAAGAGGAGAGATAAAAAGAGGAAATAGGAGGAGGAGGGGGAGAAGGAGATAGAGGAGAAAGAGGAGAAACAGTAAGGAGGGGGAGAAAGAGGAGGAGAAGAAAGGGGGAGCAGGAAAAGGAGAAAGAGGAAGAGAACAGAAAAGAAGAAACACTAGAAAGAGGAGAAGGGCAAGATAAAGGACAACAGGAGAAGGAATAGGAGGAGAAAGATGAGAAGGAGGAGGAATAGGAAGATGAGGGGGAGGAGAAGGGATCAAAGGAGGAGAGGGAGGATGAAGCAGAGATGGAGGATGTCTGGTGTCCACCACCTCGAGCCCGACAGACCGCAAATACGCTGTGAGGATTTCCTGCAACACAGAAATCATTAAGCAGAAACTAAAGCAGGAAACACATCACACACACTCTCACTGCAGATTCATCACACTGTCTGCAGACAGAAACACATCACACACACTCTCACTGCAGATTCATCACACTGACTGCAGACACAAACACATCACACACACTCTCACTGCAGATTCATCACACTGTCTGCAGACAGAAACACATCACACACACTCTCACTGCAGATTCATCACACTGACTGCAGACACAAACACATCACACACACTCTCACTGCAGATTCATCACACTGACTGCAGACACAAACACATCACACACACTCTCACTGCAGATTCATCACACTAACTGCAGACACAAACACATCACACACACTCTCACTGCAGATTCATGAGGTTAGAAGGCGGTTTACAAACCACAGGTCGGACTGCTGACAAGGCAGACAGCGGGGAATCCAGAGAATCTCCGGTGGGGCAAGGAAAGTAGAGTCCGTGATCCGATATCTCAGTCCTGTAATAATTTCCAGAGGTCAGTGAGTCAGAAGATCCAAACAAGCACAAGCACCAGACAGGGGGCAGGCAGAGGCGAAATCCAAATCCAGGCAAGAGGGTCAACGACAGACAGGCACGCAGGCAGGCAGAAGTACAAAGGCTGGATACGTACAGAGATGAACCAAGACGATCTGGCAGGGAAGAGTTGTCACCAGCAGGTATATAAAGCGCTCAGCGCAGGTGGAGCGCATCAGCAATCATGAATGAATGAGGGGAAGATGCCTTCAGGGCAGCTGGGAAAGCTGGGCCCCGTACCACGGAGCATGACAGGAGCCATTCAAGTGTCCAGCTTGTATTCCAGATACGCTGCTATATCTGTGGGTGGCAATAGAAAACATTATCTTTTCAGAAAGTCCAAAGGGTCAGTCCAATAGTTTTTTATTTTTTAATAATTGATATATAAGCTATACTGAACCTTACCATGAACAGTTGTAAGAGACTTTATGCACGGTGCTGTTTTTTTAACTTCCGGTTCACGACACGCCAGTAAAAACGCTTCCGGTTAAAGCTATGGTAACGTTGTGGCTGTAGATTTGAACACTGAGGGAAACAAAGGAATAAGATATTGTTCATATTCGAGACAACAGGTAGTATAGTTGTTTATAGAAGAGTGTATTACTATAATGGTATAATATATAACGTGAGATGAAGCAGGAACACAAGTTTCAGCGGCGTGAAAGGTGGACAGCTGAACACTGCTGTGTTCCATTGTTACCTCGTCAGCTAAATACAATTCAACCATCAGTTTCCACACGTTTCCCTCGGAGGATCAACAACGGAAGAGATGGATGGTGAACATCAGAAGGGATAATCTCATCATCACTCCACACACCCGTGTATGCAGTCGACACTTTACAGCGCAAGATGTCAAAGAGCCGAGTAAGGAAGGCAAGAGGAGGCGCTGAGACCCGGCGCCGTTCCACTTTTATTTCCGTGGAACAACTTTTCTCTTGGTGAGAGAAGACTTTCTGTGTGGGAACGCACAGCTAGAGAACCAGAGAATGTGGAAACTGGGGAACCAGATTGTGCACACGATCACGACTACTGCGTGGGTCCGGATCCTGCCGTTGTGGACAGTGTGCTGGAGGAAAAGCAGAGGCTACGAGAGGAAGTCGCTCCACTAAGGCAGCAGCTGGAGCAGATGTTCCTGTCACGTTTCGGGATACAGCGATTTGATGGGTCCGATGTGGACATTCGTTTTTTCACCCGGTAAGTACATTTGTTAGTTATCTTCTACTTTTAGACCAGTTATATGGAGCCCCTCTTTAGAAATAAAGTGATAATAATAACGATAACAGCAATGACAATAATAATAATAATAATACATAGCCACGCTACATAATGCATAGTCTATTCTTCTTAATAATAATAATGTTGTTGATGATGATGATGATAATACAGTGTCACAAGAGGAGCACCATTATTTTATTTTTTATATTGGTGAAAATAAAGAGCTGAGTTATAGCACAGGAGATGGTATATTGCTTTCTGCTTATTGCTTACTGTAAACATCTAGCTTACATGTTGTCGACTGTGAGCAGGTCTGATTGTAAGGTCTGACAGCAGCAGGGTGAAAGGGGCTGCTCTGTACTGTGAAAATGTTAAGCATTTATTTCATAAGGTAACCCCTCAGTATAACTGAAGTTTGCAGGAGCTTCACCTGTAGAATCTGCAGGTAGGAAGCAGCCAGGTGGATGATCAGATGCAGATATCTGCTGAGAGTGAAACATCAAGGGGAAATGAGGGGTCGTCTTCTTATATTTGGATAGACTGGTTTACTTGTTAGACTCCATGAACATGGAAATTAAAAACGTATTCTGAAATACAAATTAATAAGACCCCGGTCTAACAGGTGGTTGCTTGTAGCAGGAAGGTTTACTTCAGATCGCAGATGAAGGTCAAGAACACCAAAAGCATCATCAATGGAGAGATACAGCAGGTCCTTCCTCCCCTCTGCTGTCAGACTCCACAATTAGGCCTGTTCACAGCAGTGTTGATGTATTTATATTGTAGTTGTGTGTATATATATATTTGTATACACAACTTGTTTATCTATTCATATTGTTTTACTTGTTTACTGTGAAATAGTACAGCTGTCTACAGCACTATGAATTACCCCACTGAGGCATAAATAAATGTCTATCTAAAAAAAATTTACACAGCGTGTGGGGAAAAAAATGACTGAATATCTGACTAATGTAGTTTGGTTAACATTTATCCTGCTTATGGTAATTTTCAAAATAATGAATAAAACAAAATGGAATGTCCCTCAGGTGAAGTTAGGTCTCCATCTGTTTCCAGGTTTGCATCTTATGACCACCTGATGCGGTTTTGGCAGGTCATTCAACCATCACTGAAATACATGGTCCGAGCGACCAGCTTAACTGCTGATGATGCTGGACGACTGAGTGCTCCCACGGTAGGCCTTATTTGTAATTATGTGATTTTCCAACTACAGCACAATAAAGTAGTACAGCCAACCATTTATTTCTTATCTTGTGTATTTCACAGGGACAGGCTCTACACCCAATAGATGAGATGTTCCTGTTCCTGAACTACCCGGCCCTTGTACTGAAGCAGAGGGACCTGGCTGACCGCTATCAAATCCACCAATCTACTGTGAGCAGAATAATTCTCACATGGAGCATTTTTTTGCTTTCTGTCCTGGGTGCACAGAGAATCTGGATGACACAAGAGAGGATCCGGGAGTACCTACCTGTAGAGTTCAGAGACTATGCTGACACCACTGTGGTTCTGGACTGCACTGAGCTGAGGTGCCAAACCCCTTCTTCTCCCTTGCTACAGAGTGAGGTCTACTCAAACTACAAGTCCCACTGCACCCTGAAAGGAATGATTGGTATAGCACCACATGGTCCAGTGACCTTTGTTTCTCCCCTCTATGCTGGTTCGATCAGCGACAAGCAGCTGTTTGTGGAATCAGGTCTTTGCAAGCTTCTCCGTCCAGACTCAGCGATCATGGTGGACAGAGGCTTCCTGATGGACAACTGTGTGCCCTGTAAGATGTACAGACCTGCATTTCTTTCAGGAAGACATCAAATGCCTGAGAGTGAGGTCAGGGAAACGCAGGCAATCGCACACCTCAGAGTGCATGTGGAGCGTGTGATTCGAAGATTGAAAGAACACAAGTTATTGGATTCAGTCATTCCTTTGAATATGTTTGGTAACATTAATCAACTGTACGTTGTTGCATGTCTCCTGCTGAACTACGAAAATGGCCCCTTGGTTAAGGCTTGGGCAAAGTAGAACAATCAAATCTGACATTGCAAGTGATTATTGTAGAATAGTTAGTCATTGAATGTGATATTGTTATTGCTGTTTTAAACATTTTGATGCAATAAAAAAGGCGATCTCACAGCCTTCCTTTGGGACACAAACGGTGGAATTTTAATTGTTTTGTGTTTGTTTGTTATTTACAAGCAGAGGTGGGTAGAGAAGCCAAAAATTCTGAAATAATAGTACTGTTACATGAGAAAAATATGACTCAAGGAAAAGTCAAAGCTAGTCATCCAAATAATTACTCTAGTTAGACTAAAAAGTACTTATTGAAAAAAACTACTAAAATACTGACAACAACATCAGATATATTCTTTTTAACTAAAAATCAATAACTGAAACAGTGATGAAAAAAATGAACATGAATAAAACATCCATCACATTAAAACAGTCTTCATAAAACTGACGTAGCCACCAGCACAGTATGTTTGTTTTCTGAGATGGTCATGTGGAAGTCGTGTAACAAAACTGATTCATATTAATAAATGGCCAAAAATAGAAGCAACAAGTGGAATGCATGCAATTGTAATGGAGTAAAAGTAGTGTTAATTTATAAGTATAATTCAGTGAAAGTAAAAAGCACACCGTTTTAAAACTACTATAAAAAGTACATTTTTTGTAAAAACTTACCCAAGTTAATGTAATGGAGTAAATGTACCACGTTACTACCCACCTCTGTTTACAAGCAGTGCAAGCATCATAATCAGTTTTCTCTTTTATAGCTTGTAGAACTTCATCATCCCTGTAAATCCTCTGAATGAACAGGTCATCCTCAGTGTAGACTACAAAGCCGCACCATTCAAATCCACTTAATAAAAGTTGCCCCTGCACCTGCCAGTAGTAGGCATGTGATTTTTTTAACTGAAGTATGTCATCAGAGACCCTGAGGTAAGTGCAGTCCACATAGCTTCTGACATGAGGACACTTCACCTCTACCAGTCCAAATGCAGGTTCAGCTTTTGGGTCGTAGATCAGACCATCTGGTGAAGCCCCAAGCCACGGCGCATCGGGATGAATGATGAAGCCACATGGGTAGTGGTTGACGTCCCTCGCCAGACAATACTCCTCTATTGCCTTAGGCTCCAGCTCGAGGCCTCTCTTCATGTCGGCAGTTTTGTAGCCTGACCGAGAGATTCGAGGCCAAGCTTTCTGCCGATGACTGTCCTCTCACATGGCAAACTTCTCTGAAGCACATCACATGGATAAACAGTATATAATTAAACAGTACAATTATATATATATATATATATATATATAAACACTATACTATTATTAAAACCAAAATGCATAAGGTCTGCTAGGCTGCGGTTTCTGAAAAAGATGTTTATATGAAGGCAAAGTTTTAAAAACAAAATCATATTTAACACAGTTTCTTATTCCGACAGGATCATCATGTTTGTTTACAACTATATATGCTGTTGGGTGAAAAGTGCACATACCTAAATCTAGAGGATGTCGCACGCAGCCTCCTTAAGAGGTGCCATTCCTGCAGAGAGCTTTGCTGCCTTGTGCTCTCCTCAGTTCGGTGGGCATGTCATGTGATGTTTCCAGAGACATCATGTGGAGTTGCTGATGATGGCTCAGTACAAAGCAGCACTTGGTGGGGCCCAAGAAGTAATTGGAGGGAGGTACAGATGGTCGTGGTGTTGCAGTGGAATGCAAACACGTTTTAGGTGGGCTCCATGCTGGGAGGAGATAGGAGAGGACACTTCCTTCTTGAACTTTGCCAAAGGCACTGTCCACCAGTGGTATAGCCCCTGAAATCCCCACGGTGGTTATAAGTGGAGCAGTGTCCCTTGGCATCTGTTCATAGGCCTCGTTCAGGTGAAGCACAGTCATGTCTGGGAGCTCGCAGGTCAGGTTTGAGGCTGCTTTGTATAAATTACTCCTGCAATTACAACATAGCGTAATTGTTTTACATGTTCAGTCAAATATTTTATGAGATCAATTCAGTATAACCTTCTGACACCTGCGTGAAGCTGGCCCCCCACCCCACGCAAAACACAGTGGAAATGGTCTCGATCGTTTGTGCTGGTTTGTGCTGAAAAGATTTTCGTTTGTGCTGTTTTAGTTTTTAAGATATTAAAACATGTTTTTAAGGTCAACCTATGTTCACCCAGCCCCCCCACATTGTCCAAATTGAACAAAAATGGTCTCGATCGTTTGTGCTGCGTTAGTTTTTAAGATATGACAAGTTTCTTATGGGTCAATCATTGCATTAAACCATTACTGAATTAGTTGATGGAGTGTGTTTTGAAGGGAGCCGTTCTTGCGGTTAATTGGTCATTAATTAGTCCGGCTGATTTTTCCACTCATTCAGTGTCCGCTGCGGAGCACTGTTCTGGTACACGGTGAACTGCCTTTTTTTTTGGTAAAGATAAAGTGTGACGTTCTTATTTTGTGGGTTTTCCTGTTTCCAGACCAAGTTCGTCCATGCAACCAGTGAGTATTTAAATTTTGTTACTTCACCAATATAATAATGAGTAAACTGCATTTGTTTGGCGTGATATTGCTGCTGTTTCAACAGGGTAGCCAAATTGGGTAGGTGGCTTGGCTCAGGATCTCCAAAATCCATCAGCGTGTTTGCCCGTGATGCCGCCATACATGGGTTCCTTCCTGCCATCACACACTCTGTGGCTACCTGCACACGCAAGTGTCCAGACATGAAGCGCTTGGACTGACCTGTGTGCTTGGATTCATCAGTGTTTTTTATTTTGCACTTTAGGACCATCGGGCTGTTTAGTGCAGGCTCTTTCTCACACTGAATATCTAAATGACTAAGACACTCTTTACAGTAACCTTTTATAGATATATAATCTGTTGTCTGTGATGGATAGACCTAGGCTCTCTTAAATACAGATGTTCATGGGCTTTTAACTTCTTTCCAAATAAGCTCATTTATAATATGAGTCCAGATGCCAGGCTTCAAAATTCTGTATTCCCTTTTTTTAGTTGAAGAACCCATGTCCTTATATTCCACATATTCAGGAATAAACTGCCTCCATTTATCAAATGGAACTTCAAGCTGGAAATCCTTATCTTTTAGTCCAGGAGAAAAACCTGACTCTGATGTTTCTGGGTCACTGCTTTCTGGATCCTTGGTCTGAATACTGAACCCTAAAGCTGACCAGACATCGTATCGGTTTAACTTGACGATGGTATAAAGCGCCTTTGCAGAGATCCTGTGTCCTAGCTGCTCACTCAGCTCTGTCCAGACTCTGACTCTAGGGGTGGCTATGCTTGCGTTTTCCAGGAGTTTGGCCTCTTTTGATGAGCAGAGAACTTCCAGAAGGGAATCTCTGTCTACTGCTGGTTGTTTGGGCATCTAGTTGAAACAGAGATATCTAGTTAGTTTAATCACTTTAATATTTTTTACTAATTTGCATCCAACTTTATTGAGGACTTTATTTATCCCTCAGTAGAGGAAGTTAAATAATACTGACGTCATACTCTTGTATGAGTTATAGTAAACTAAGGTAAATACTATGAAATATTAAACATTGATTTATATTTCATATAACTTAGAAAATACATTTAAGAGGCTTGATTTGGTTGCAGCTAAGGCCTAAATAAACTTAAATGTTTTTGAATTTATTGACTTTATTATGTCATGTACATGCCATCAACAACTTAAAGTTATTACCAAGTATTCTCATTAATCTGTTAAGAATAATTAAGTAATTATTACCAAGTATTCTCATTAATCTGTTAAGAATAATTAAGTAGTTATTACCAAGTATTCTCATTAATCTGTTAAGAATAATTAAGTAATTATTACCAAGTATTCTCATTAATCTGTTAAGAATAATTAAGTAATTATTACCAAGTATTCTCATTAATCTGTTAAGAATAATTAAGTAATTATTACCAAGTATTCTCATTAATCTGTTAAGAATAATTAAGTAATTATTACCAAGTATTCTCATTAATCTGTTAAGAATAATTAAGTAATTATTACCAAGTATTCTCAATAATCTGTTAATAATTAAGTAATTATTACCAAGTATTCTCATTAATCTGTTAAGAATAATTAAGTAATTATTACCAAGTATTCTCATTAATCTGTTAAGAATAATTAAGTAGTTATTACCAAGTATTCTCATTAATCTGTTAAGAATAATTAAGTAATTATTACCAAGTATTCTCATTAATCTGTTAAGAATAATAAAGTAATTATTACCAAGTATTCTCAATAATCTGTTAATAATAAAGTAATTATTACCAAGTATTCTCATTAATCTGTTAAGAATAATTAAGTAATTATTACCAAGTATTCTCATTAATCTGTTAAGAATAATTAAGTAATTATTACCAAGTATTCTCATTAATCTGTTAAGAATAATTAAGTAGTTATTACCAAGTATTCTCATTAATCTGTTAAGAATCTAGTGCAGTCAAATGAAAGAATGAAACATCCAAAGTTGCACATTTTGACAATTTTCAGTCATCTGGGTGTTTTATACTAAATATATGTGAATTCCCAAGAAAACCTAATTGGTTTGTCTTTGCATTCATTAGATGAACCTCTTTTGCATTCTGCTAAGTTGCTGCATCTAAATAAGAATAACAGCTCTATAAAGTCTGCACTGTATAAACTGAGAGTATTACCACATTTTACTTACTTCCTTACTTAAGAGACACAAACATGTTTCAGATTTTTACTAAAAACTTTATTGAATCCTGGATTAAAACAAGGAAGAAGCTGGATAATGAAATTGTCGGTGGCTATCTTCCAAACACAGTTACATTCCTCTAAAAACACACTACACCATACTTCTCTGTAAAGTGAATTATTTGTCTAGTTTGCTGTATAATAAAACGCTGCATATCGGACGAATCACCAACCAGCATTTTCGTGGAGTTTAATGAACGGTTTGACCTTTTAAAATATTACTTAGCCTTTAGAAACCAAAGCGGCACAAACCAACATTTTTATATCGTGTTAAGTGTTTATTATTAATGCAGCTGGAATGGTGGGCTTGAGTAATCAGTCTGAGAAAACGCAGTCTGAACACAAGATGCTGCTTTTTATTACCAGTTGGCATCACAGTCACAGAACATGCTTCGTCTAAACCGTATCACTTCACCTCAGACCCATCACGCTCCCCGAATAACTTTAACTTGTGGTCACCCAAAACAAAAATTAATCTCTTCTTCCATTCTTCCCACACTATAAATTAAACGTCCTAATTTCAAAAGTGACTCGTACAAAAAAACTCACATTTTATTTCAGCACAAACGATCGAGACAATTTTTGTTCAATTTGGACAATGTGGGGGGGCTGGGTGAACTTAGGTTGACCTTAAAAACATGTTTTAATATCTTAAAATCTAAAGCAGCACAAACGAAAGTTTTTCCTGCACAAACCAGCACAAACGATCGAGACCATTTCCACTGTGTTTTGCGTGGGGTGGGGGGCCAGCTTCACGCTGGTCCTTCTGACCTGCCAAACTTTGGAGTAGACTTTATTCTTAAGAAGTTGTTCACGCTGCTTGTTGGTTTGGTATCATCTACCATGTACTATGTACTCACTGCATCTATGCCTTCTCTTGTGCCTCACTGTTAACAAGCTGTGTGCGATAAGAAGAAGAGTGTGCATGTGTGCATGCTTATAAAGGGAAATTCAATGAAACAGACAAAGGAAAATAAATGAACTATTCTATGTGTAATGTATTACCGGATTCCTTCAGCCAGTCTTCTTTCTTTGGGTCTTGCTGATACTATCACCATCTGATTGGTCGGACCAGGTTTGAAGCCCTGTAAAGAAATGTAAAAGTTAAAGATGATGTTTTTCTATGTGTGTAACTAACAACATTATGTTAAAAAATTTGGATTTTTCACCTGAGTACGAGGTTTGTGCCACTGCTGTTCAGAATGTGTGCAGCTTTGTGTTGGGGGTACAGCTGTAAGTCCCTTCTGGCTGTAATCAGCAGACTGATACAGCAAGGCTGCAACATGACTGCACAAGGCAAGCCCAGCAACACATGAACACTGGTACGTCAGCAGCTCAACAGGTTTAGTGTCTTTGAGAACCACCTGTAAAAGAAGTTGACAGAAACAGTACCATGTGAAGTGTTTTTATATCCATGCAGTGAATGATAGCCCTAAAACTGGTATGACTTATAAAAACACAGCAACTAAAGTTGTTAAACTTGTTATATGTTTTAGCCAAATATTCTTATATGTTAAAATACTGAATAGACATAAAATACTGAATTATTTTTGTCTAGTGTGCATTTCTGTAGTACCATTAACCTGCCAGGGGGTCTACAGATGGAAATTAGCCTTGAGCTATATTTACATTTGACTGAATGTTCATTAATATGCATCGTTTCCCCTTATTTCGTCTAAATGAAAAAAAAAACTCCTGACAATAAATGTAGAGCTACATAGTTCCCATCACATTAATAAACCAGAGTAGAAAATGCCTCTGAACGACAGACATTACCAGCAAAAATTACAGCAGCATCAAAACCCAGAACTGCAACTAACTGCCGTTTGAGGTGATATTTAATAAGTAAATTCTTCCCGCTGCTCCCATTTCCCTACACTCAATGAATGCGGCTTCTGGCTCTTTTTCATGGATCTGAAGCACTTTGTCCTCACTGTCACTTCTGTCTCACTCTTGTCGGAAACTGAGGAAGAGAAGCAGTAGTGACTTATTAGCAAATGGTGCTAACCAAAGAACACACAATATAAGTAGCAAAGCATTACTATATGTCAAAAACAGACCAAACATATTTCTGTGTAAAATGTGAGCTTAATATTTACTGTTCTTACTACACGGTGTCCTAATCACATTAACACGTTGACTAGCTGCCTGTCTTCTTATGATGCTACCTTCGAGCTACCACTGTTAGCGAAACACTTACCTTCATAATCGTGTATAAAGTCGGTGATAAACAACTTAAAGCCTTTAATCCGCTTGCTTGCGGACGTCGCCGTATGCTTCTGGAAAATCCTGTGGACATCGTCCACGTTGATGGAATATTCTTGTACTCTTGGGAACTTTGGTTCCCAAGAGTTTTTCCACTTCATTCCACTGCAAGACAGAGAGAAAGACAGGCAGCCCAAAATATTACTGTTTCATTAAAACTGTTTTCATAATGAACCATCCTGACTTTACCATGTACAAGAATATTTCGAGTATAGAATAGAATAGAAAATACTTCATTAATCCCTTTGGAGAGTCCTCAGGGAAATTTGGGTACCAGCAGCAATACAACACCAACAGTAACTGTAGCATAACATTAATCTAAAGCATTTAACAAGGAACACGTGACTATTTACACATTTTATTACAGTAAAGCTGGAACACGTAAGTATTTTAATAAAAAGTGGTCTAAATATTCTTCAACCAGAGTTTAAATTTGCTTCATGGTAGCTTGCAGTGTGTGACTGTGTAACACATTAAACACACAGCTGGTCTATGCGTCTTCCTCCAGAAGGTCTGAGCTGCTGTCATCCTGTTGCCTTTCCTCTTCATCATCACATATTCACGTATTCACATATTATTGCCAATTAATTTCTAAGACTCATTCTAAGTTTACACTTTGGTGAAATATGTTCTTTGCATGCAACCATTTCCTCTAGTTTTAAGATACTACGTCAGCACTGGCAGAACGAGGTAGCGTACATGTACTGTTAGAAATAAATTGCACTCAATAGATTTCATTAAGCAACATTTGTCAAATCCCAGTATTGAAAATTGCAGAATGTTTAGCAATGTTATTGTTTCAACAACCACCGCTGTCTAGTATCTCAATGTAAACTGTCACAAATCATGCTTAAGGCCCAACTCTCAAGCAACTTTATTTAATAGCACTTTTTTAATACATCAGGTAACAAATGTTTAACACTGTACAGGTGTGTTTTTGTACGTGGCACACCCAGGAACTACAGATGAAAATAAGCTTCTCTGGCTATTTTCCAGTACAATAAACACTGTGAAATCTTCCTGCCAAAGAAATTGAAAATGGAAAAAAGAAAAAGTTGCACACCATGCATTCAGTGAAGATCAATGAAAAACCCTTCACATTAAAGACAACACTTGTGCTCCTCATATGTTACTCATGTTTACACCTACACAGCACTAAACCCCCTCTCCACCTCTGCACTGCATCACTCCATCCCTCTATGCGAGTTTAATGTGAAGGCATGGTAAACAAAACAAATTTAACAAAACCTTTTGCTGAGCTTCATGAGAAGCAGGTTTTCCAAGTTCTCAGAAAGCAGCTTAGCCCTCTTGGGACTAAAAATCATTCCTGCTGTGCTAAAAAGCCTCTCACAGGCAGCTGAGGCAGGTAGTGGTGTGTTGAGCTTAAGAGACAGGTGGCACACAGATGGAAATGTTTTTAGGATGTCCATGGTATCAGTTGGACTGGCCAGGTAGGACTCTAGTTGTTTGGTGTTACCGTCCCGTTGATCTGTCTGCTTGATTGACAAAAAGAAGTCCTCCTCTTCTGCTGACGACAGAGAGTCACCTGACTGTGCTGCACTACTCTGCTCCTTCAGGTGGGTTTTGATGTAGTCAAGGCCTATGGGGGATATAAAACCAAATGAAGAAACAAAATTAGAATACAAGAGAAGGGGATGGACAGAAGAGGGAGGGACTGAGCAAGGGAGGGCAAGGAAATGAAGGACTATGGATGGAGGTGTGGAGAAGGAGGTAGGGAAGGGTTGTGGGGTTATAAGTGGAATTTATACCATATTTATATCCACTTTGGTTGAATGTACATATAGATGTGAGGGGAGTGAGTTTTAGGGTGTTAAGAATATTAAACATAATTTAAAAAATATAACAATACAATAAAAGAAAATAGGGGTGTCCTGATACGATATCGGAAATAGGTCTGATATCTGCAAAAAATAATCGGATGATATCGGACTGCATCAAAAATCTCCGATATATAAGCAGTCCACTCCACCCTGAATTCTGGTCTAGCAATTCTTTCCAGCAGCGCTCGGATGCAGCATGCGTTTGGTTAATAATAAATGGTTAATAATAAAATGGTCAGTTTTTTTCCCTCATGCTTACTGTTGCTAAATATTGTTCTATGTTTGAGTAATATCACTTGATCATGCCGTTCACATATTCCACACTACAAAACGGGTAAAAGTGTGTATGATTTATGTTGATATCTTATCGGACTGATATCAGTATCGATCAATCCTGAAGGCTGTGATATCGGTATTGTCTCAGAAGTGAAAAAGTTGTATCGGGATTCGGGACGCCCCTAAAAGAAAGCAACACATACCACATTTAATGATGCCTTCATCAGTAGTCCAGCGTGTCCTGAACTTGGGGACAAGAATGGCAGCAGCAATCAGCTCTGGATCAGCAAGCGTCTCTCCAAAGCGACGTTCAAGCCCTGCTTGAAGAGCATCCACCAATGGCCCACGGTACTTGGAGGTGGTGTGAAGGTTCTGGAGCTTGGACTTGAGCAGTGTGATGGAGGGTACATGCCACCCCATCTGCACGTTTGCCTCACCCTGAAGAACATCAACTGCTTTTGCAACTGGGCTCATGGTCTTTGCATATTCTGTGAGAAAAGCTGAACCTGAGAAACATACAGATACACAAAACCATCAGTGTCTAAACAGTCAAACATTACATGCCCACAACACCTAAAACTATGCAAAGTTTATGCTGTGTTCTTTGCAAGTGCATTATAGCATTATTACTTAGTTCTACTCCCTGTTAGGCCACTAGGCGGCACTATAAGTTAGCACTGCAGGTCATCACCTTTAGTGTTGGTAGAACAGCAGGGAAGAATATATCACCTGAAAAGATGGTGAATAAAGAAGCTAGCTGCTCTTGTTGATGATCTCTTACACATTTACTTACACCAGCCGACCCTACAGTTAGGTGGTAATTAGGGCTGCACGGTATTGGAAGAAACTGGCATTATAATATTTTCCAACCCTGCGATATACATTGCGATATATATTTCAATATGAAAAGATACAAGAATTTCAGCAGATGACTTGAACAGCACTTTATGGTGGATCACTGTGCACAATGTATGTCAGGTACCTTTGAAATTAGATAAGAACACACGAGTTAATTTGCCTCCTACGTTGCGATTTGACCTGCGATGTTACTATTGCGCACAAATATATTGCGATGATGCTCAAACGATATATTGTGCAGCCCTAGTGGTAGTGCAAAGTAAACTTACATCGGAATCTTCAGCGTGCTGCAGATGGCTGCAATGGCTGCTTCTCCTTGTTCTTTCACAATCCGTACAATCCTCTCAACAGCATAGAAGAGAGAATTCCACCTTGTAACAATAAGAAAGGGGGTACATTATATTTGTATAGTGCTTTACATCTGAAACAGATTGAAAGGGTTGAACACGTCTCAAAATGCAAAGTGTACCTTGTTTCACAAGGCCTCAGGAGCTGGAGTCTGCAGTGTTCTTCAATTATCTCTGTAGGCGAGGTGGATCTGCTGCTCTTGTTCCAGAGAGCCTGGCACTTTGCAAACGATGAGCGAGAGAGCTTTATGTAGATCCGGTCTTCATTCACTGCTTGGACATCAACTATTGCCACCTGCGAATATCAAAGGACCGTGTTGAGAATAAGCGTTCAAACTTACATGTCATCCCTTGGATCCATAAACTCGATCAATCATCCACCAGGTTCAGAAGATGACAGGCACAGCGATGGTGCTTTGGCAGTAGGGCTGCACGATTATGACCAAAATAATAATCACGATTATTTTGATCAATATTGTAATCACGATTATTAATCGCGATTATTCACTGTGTTTGGAAAAACATGTATTTTTATTGCACCAATTATAAACAAACTACTTTGCAACAATTTTTTGTGAAAAAGTAAACTTTAAATTAGAATAGATGATAAATAATGCAATAAATACATTTACCATTCATTTTTGAGAAGTTAATGTAAATTTTGGGGCTACAAAAGATGCTAAATCAAGAGCTGTTTAGGTGCCAAAAGAACCGGTTCTCTGAAAAGAGCCGAACATCCATCACTAGTAATGGATGCTAGTGTGGGAGGGATGTTGTGAGAAAGGCAAACATTGAAGAAAAGACAACATAAAAATGTTTAGAACAGTAAAGAAATAATAAAAATTTAATTCTTCAGTCAATATTTTCTTTGTTTTTTAAGTTTAATTTTATTAAGTGTAATGTTTTTTTTAATTAGGAGTCTGCAACATGTCACAACACTTTTTAAATGTTAATGTCGACACTCTTCATTAATAAACATTAATATCTGACGGTAAGCCAGCGCGGGACCAGCCAGCAGCAGTTATGTACGTTTCATTTTCAGCCTGGTCATGAAACAGATCTTCTGCTCTGAGTCCAGCTGCTGCGTGAGGACCAAGCCTCTTCTGAGTGCTTCTGGACGGGGGAGGGGTCGGAGCACCCCCCCCTTGTTGAAGAGTGAACTATACGCTCTTTCACGTCAGTCTCCAAAAGTCTCCAATATCACCAGAAAAAGTCGTTAGATTAGTCGCTAGTCGTTTTTTGAAAATAAGTCGCTAGAGGTGAGTGAAAACTAGCAACACTGAGTACAACTAGCTGCCGACTGTAAAAGGTGCACGCCCTTGTTCTTTAGGCAGCTTAATGAAGCTTTGGCCTCGCGTTCGCCCCCTGGTGGTTGGCCGACTGCAGGTTGAGAATGTGTGTGATCAGAGAAGCAGCAGAGCTGCGTTTTTAATGTAAATATCGCTGACGATCAGGTTCGTTTAATTGTGGCCACCAAAATCGTGATCACGATCAAAATCCGATTAATTGTGCAGCCCTATTTGGCAGTTGGTATTCCAGGCCATCATCCTGCTCCAGCAAGGGGCCGGCTTCAACAGCCTCCATCGTGATCTCTTCACCATCCTCCTCTCCTTATTAATAAAATATTAATTAGCATTCAAGGGTGTTTTTCAAGATATCCAAACACTTAGTAGTTATGTCATCTTCACAAACCAATATGATGCAACACTCACCTGATTCATCTGGCTCTGCCCCGAATGGTTCTGCACTGTTGTTTTCATCATCGACACCGTACACTCTGAAGGCTTTCAGAAAATTGGACCCACTATCTGTCGTTGTACGCACAATCTTGTCTCTGATGTTGAACTCTAGACAGACAGACGGGTAAAAAAAAAGGCATACCGATACGACACCACAGGAAATTTGATGATTGCACACATTAACAGTTAAGAATCCAGATATTCAGAGTTAAGTATGTCAAGTATTAAAATTAACGAATGAATGCAGATGTGACAACAAGCCTAAATATTTAAACTGAATTGGACTCAAGGAAAATGCTACTAAACCTACCAATAGCCTACATACCTGTATGGATCTTAGTCAGAGCATCTGCAAGTGCAGTGAAGTTGTGTGGTCCTTTCAGCTGCATGCATGCTAGTGCAGCAGAGCACCGCTGCAGACTTGTAGGATGTACCCGGTGGGCTGTGACACTGATGAAGCCCTTTCTGTTTGCTGTCCAGCAGTCAGTGGTGGTCCCTATGAACTCCACATCATGCATCGCCGCCTTGAGATTCTCTTTCATCTCTGTAGTTGCTTTGTCAATTCTGCTCTTCATGGTATTGCGAACCATGACAGATGCGTCGGGTTGGAGGTATTTAATTAGACGTTGAAAACCCTGTTCTTCTACAACACTCAGAGGGTGCAGGCCATTAACCACAAAATCAACAAGACGCTCATCCACACCTTTCTGTGTTACACGAGGTGTATCCCACAGTTTCAGCTGCTTGGGTGTTGCTTGGTCATTCGGATCTTCCTCATGCTTCCTTTTCTGAATAGCTAGCTTGGTGTACTTCTCCAGGTATCTCTCGTGCTTTCTCTAGAGGGGCAAATGTAGGAGAGCCATGTGATACAAAGAGAGTCAAGTGATACAAATGTTTGTCAGGGCAGCATTGCCTTTAGCTTATAATGTTAGCCTTATATCATCACCAGCGGTGCACACAACAATTTTGATCTGGCTCTCAAATGGGGGCGCTGATGTTTTTAATCTATGAGTCATGGGTCAGATAGTTTTTCTGATAAAAATGTGATTCAATACAAAATGTGCATTTAAGTAAATTATACAGATTAACATTTGACTTCATAAAATGAAAAAGACCCCCCCGGTTTCACTATAACTTTACTGCTGTTAACAGTACTGTTTGGCTTTTTTGAATTGTAACAGCAGCACCACCTAAAATCATTTCCCCAGACAATGTTTGTATCCCTAAGAGCAAGAACATGAATTCTAATAGCAATAACGTCTGCACACTAAGATGTTAGGTATTCAGATGAGCGGTCTAATGTTAGCTTAGCTAACTAGCTAACACGTAGCTAGCGCTAATGACTTACCTTAATGTGTTTCCTGAGGTTTGACGGACTGTTCTTGAACGCCAATATTTCCTGGGGTTTTGGTTTGCACAAGATACAACGCATTTGCCAGGAGTTGCTTTTAGCACCAACAAACTCAAAAAGCTCTTTCAAATAAGGCCATGGGTGCAGCTCCCCAACACACTGCTCCTGTGACTGAGCGCCATCCTCACCGTTGTCCATTTTGTGCAGCTGCTCAAACGTTGGTGGTGTAACAGGTGTGGGCGCGGAGTGGCAGACCTGCTCTGACACGCACACAATGGGCTTTATGCGCAGTCTCTTCCGGGTCACGATAAGCCAGCCCAACTACTTCCGGTTGACAGCTGCCAAAGCGGTGAATATGGTGTTTTTTACCCGTTGTCTTCAAGACTTGCCTCGCATCAACGTGGACGATGTCCACAGGATTTTCCAGAAGCATACGGCGACGTCCGCAAGCAAGCGGATTAAAGGCTTTAAGTTGTTTATCACCGACTTTATACACGATTATGAAGGTAAGTGTTTCGCTAACAGTGGTAGCTCGAAGGTAGCATCATAAGAAGACAGGCAGCTAGTCAACGTGTTAATGTGATTAGGACACCGTGTAGTAAGAACAGTAAATATTAAGCTCACATTTTACACAGAAATATGTTTGGTCTGTTTTTGACATATAGTAATGCTTTGCTACTTATATTGTGTGTTCTTTGATTAGCAATTTACTTATTAAATATCACCTCAAACGGCAGTTAGTTGCAGTTCTGGGTTTTCATGCTGCTGTAATTTTTGCTGTTAATGTCTGTCGTTCAGAGGCATTTTCTACTCTGGTTTATTAATGTGATGGGAACTATGTAGCTCTACATTTATTGTCAGGAGTTTTTTTTTCATTTAGACGAAATAAGGGGAAACGATGCATATTAATGAACATTCAGTCAAATGTAAATATAGCTCAAGGCTAATTTCATCTGTAGACCCCCTGGCAGGTTAATGGTACTACAGAAATGCACACTAGACAAAAATAATTCAGTATTTTATATCTATTCAGTATTTTAACATATAATAAAATTTGGCTAAAACATATAACAAGTTTAACAACTTTAGTTGCTGTGTTTTTATAAGTCATACCAGTTTTAGGGCTATCATTCACTGCATGGATATAAAAACACTTCACATGGTACTGTTTCTATCAACTTCTTTTACAGGTGGTTCTCAAAGACACTAAACCTGTTGAGCTGCTGACGTACCAGTGTTCATGTGTTGCTGGGCTTGCCCTGTGCAGTCATGTTGCAGCCTTGCTGTATCAGTCTGCTGATTACAGCCAGAAGGGACTTACAGCTGTACCCCCAACACAAAGCTGCACACATTCTGAACAGCAGTGGCACAAACCTCGTACTCAGATGAAAAATCCAAATTTTTTAACATAATGTTGTTAGTTACACACATACAAAAACATCATCTTTAACTTTTACATTTCTTTACAGGGCTTCAAACCTGGTCCGACCAATCAGATGGTGATAGTATCAGCAAGACCCAAAGAAAGAAGACTGGCTGAAGGAATCCGGTAATACATTACATATAGAATAGTTCATTTATTTTCCTTTGTCTGTTTCATTGAATTTCCCTTTATAAGCATGCACACATGCACACTCTTCTTCTTATCGCACACAGCTTGTTAACAGTGAGGCACAAGAGAAGGCATAGATGCAGTGAGTACACAGTACATGGTAGATGATACCAAACCAACAAGCAGCATGAACAACTTCTTAAGAATAAAGTCTACTCCAAAGTTTGGCAGGTCAGAAGGTTAAACTGAATTGATCTCATAAAATATTTGACTGAACATGTAAAACAATGACGCTATGTTGTAATTGCAGGAGTAATTTATACAAAGCAGCCTCAAACCTGACCTGCGAGCTCCCAGACATGACTGTGCTTCACCTGAACGAGGCCTATGAACAGATGCCAAGGGACACTGCTCCACTTATAACCACCGTGGGGATTTCAGGGGCTATACCACTGGTGGACAGTGCCTTTGGCAAAGTTCAAGAAGGAAGTGTCCTCTCCTATCTCCTCCCAGCATGGAGCCCACCTAAAACGTGTTTGCATTCCACTGCAACACCACGACCATCTGTACCTCCCTCCAATTACTTCTTGGGCCCCACCAAGTGCTGCTTTGTACTGAGCCATCATCAGCAACTCCACATGATGTCTCTGGAAACATCACATGACATGGCCCACCGAACTGAGGAGAGCACAAGGCAGCAAAGCTCTCTGCAGGAATGGCACCTCTTAAGGAGGCTGCGTGCGACATCCTCTAGATTTAGGTATGTGCACTTTTCACCCAACAGCATATATAGTTGTAAACAAACATGATGATCCTGTCGGAATAAGAAACTGTGTTAAATATGATTTTGTTTTTAAAACTTTGCCTTCATATAAACATCTTTTTCAGAAACCGCAGCCTAGCAGACCTTATGCATTTTGGTTTTAATAATAGTATAGTGTTTATATATATATATATATATAATTGTACTGTTTAATTATATACTGTTTATCCATGTGATGTGCTTCAGAGAAGTTTGCCATGTGAGAGGACAGTCATCGGCAGAAAGCTTGGCCTCGAATCTCCCAGTCAGGCTACAAAACTGCCGACATGAAGAGAGGCCTCGAGCTGGAGCCTAAGGCAATAGAGGAGTATTGTCTGGCGAGGGACGTCAACCACTACCCATGTGGCTTCATCATTCATCCCGATGCGCCGTGGCTTGGGGCTTCACCAGATGGTCTGATCTACGACCCAAAAGCTGAACCTGCATTTGGACTGGTAGAGGTGAAGTGTCCTCATGTCAGAAGCTATGTGGACTGCACTTACCTCAGGGTCTCTGATGACATACTTCAGTTAAAAAAATCACATGCCTACTACTGGCAGGTGCAGGGGCAACTTTTATTAAGTGGATTTGAATGGTGCGGCTTTGTAGTCTACACTGAGGATGACCTGTTCATTCAGAGGATTTACAGGGATGATGAAGTTCTACAAGCTATAAAAGAGAAAACTGATTATGATGCTTGCACTGCTTGTAAACAGAGGTGGGTAGTAACGTGGTACATTTACTCCATTACATTAACTTGGGTAAGTTTGTACAAAAAATGTACTTTTTATAGTAGTTTTAAAACGGTGTGCTTTTTACTTTCACTCAAATATACTTATAAATTAACACTACTTTTACTCCATTACAATTGCATGCATTCCACTCGTTGCTTCTATTTTTTTGGCCATTTATTAATATGAATCAGTTTTGTTACACGACTTCCACATGACCATCTCAGAAAACAAACATACTGTGCTGGAGGCTACGTCAGTTTTATGAAGACTGTTTTAATGTGATGGATGTTTTATTCATGTTCATTTTTTTCATCACTGTTTCAGTTATTGATTTTTAGTTAAAAAGAATATATCTGATGTTGTTGTCAGTATTTTAGTAGTTTTTTTCAATAAGTACTTTTTAGTCTAACTAGAGTAATTATTTGGATGACTAGCTTTGACTTTTCCTTGAGTCATATTTTTCTCATGTAACAGTACTATTATTTCAGAATTTTTGGCTTCTCTACCCACCTCTGCTTGTAAATAACAAACAAACACAAAACAATTAAAATTCCACCGTTTGTGTCCCAAAGGAAGGCTGTGAGATCGCCTTTTTTTATTGCATCAAAATGTTTAAAACAGCAATAACAATATCACATTCAATGACTAACTATTCTACAATAATCACTTGCAATGTCAGATTTGATTGTTCTACTTTGCCCAAGCCTTAACCAAGGGGCCATTTTCGTAGTTCAGCAGGAGACATGCAACAACGTACAGCTGATTAATGTTACCAAACATATTCAAAGGAATGACTGAATCCAATAACTTGTGTTCTTTCAATCTTCGAATCACACGCTCCACATGCACTCTGAGGTGTGCGATTGCCTGCGTTTCCCTGACCTCACTCTCAGGCATTTGATGTCTTCCTGAAAGAAATGCAGGTCCGTACATCTTACAGGGCACACAGTTGTCCATCAGGAAGCCTCTGTCCACCATGATCGCTGAGTCTGGACGGAGAAGCTTGCAAAGACCTGATTCCACAAACAGCTGCTTGTCGCTGATCGAACCAGCATAGAGGGGAGAAACAAAGGTCACTGGACCATGTGGTGCTATACCAATCATTCCTTTCAGGGTGCAGTGGGACTTGTAGTTTGAGTAGACCTCACTCTGTAGCAAGGGAGAAGAAGGGGTTTGGCACCTCAGCTCAGTGCAGTCCAGAACCACAGTGGTGTCAGCATAGTCTCTGAACTCTACAGGTAGGTACTCCCGGATCCTCTCTTGTGTCATCCAGATTCTCTGTGCACCCAGGACAGAAAGCAAAAAAATGCTCCATGTGAGAATTATTCTGCTCACAGTAGATTGGTGGATTTGATAGCGGTCAGCCAGGTCCCTCTGCTTCAGTACAAGGGCCGGGTAGTTCAGGAACAGGAACATCTCATCTATTGGGTGTAGAGCCTGTCCCTGTGAAATACACAAGATAAGAAATAAATGGTTGGCTGTACTACTTTATTGTGCTGTAGTTGGAAAATCACATAATTACAAATAAGGCCTACCGTGGGAGCACTCAGTCGTCCAGCATCATCAGCAGTTAAGCTGGTCGCTCGGACCATGTATTTCAGTGATGGTTGAATGACCTGCCAAAACCGCATCAGGTGGTCATAAGATGCAAACCTGGAAACAGATGGAGACCTAACTTCACCTGAGGGACATTCCATTTTGTTTTATTCATTATTTTGAAAATGACCATAAGCAGGATAAATGTTAACCAAACTACATTAGTCAGATATTCAGTCATTTTTTTCCCACACGCTGTGTAAATTTTTTTTAGATAGACATTTATTTATGCCTCAGTGGGGTAATTCATAGTGCTGTAGACAGCTGTACTATTTCACAGTAAACAAGTAAAACAATATGAATAGATAAACAAGTTGTGTATACAAATATATATATATACACAACTACAATATAAATACATCAACACTGCTGTGAACAGGCCTAATTGTGGAGTCTGACAGCAGAGGGGAGGAAGGACCTGCTGTATCTCTCCATTGATGATGCTTTTGGTGTTCTTGACCTTCATCTGCGATCTGAAGTAAACCTTCCTGCTACAAGCAACCACCTGTTAGACCGGGGTCTTATTAATTTGTATTTCAGAATACGTTTTTAATTTCCATGTTCATGGAGTCTAACAAGTAAACCAGTCTATCCAAATATAAGAAGACGACCCCCCATTTCCCCTTGATGTTTCACTCTCAGCAGATATCTGCATCTGATCATCCACCTGGCTGCTTACTACCTGCAGATTCTACAGGTGAAGCTCCTGCAAACTTCAGTTATACTGAGGGGTTACCTTATGAAATAAATGCTTAACATTTTCACAGTACAGAGCAGCCCCTTTCACCCTGCTGCTGTCAGACCTTACAATCAGACCTGCTCACAGTCGACAACATGTAAGCTAGATGTTTACAGTAAGCAATAAGCAGAAAGCAATATACCATCTCCTGTGCTATAACTCAGCTCTTTAATTTTCACCAATATAAAAAATAAAATAATGGAGCTCCTCTTGTGACACTGTATTATCATCATCATCATCAACAACATTATTATTATTATTAAGAAGAATAGACTATGCATTATGTAGCGTGGCTATGTATTATTATTAGGGTCCGAGCCATACAAAGTATGGCAAGGCCCTATTGTGGTTGAAATGTTTCTCCTCCTAAGCATTTCGACGCCAAATTTGACCCCCTAAACACCCATGAAAAGTTGTGAAACTTGGCACACACGTCAAGCCCGGCGAAAATCGGATATTATAAGGTCCGCATACACATCAATGCAAAATTGGCTCAACAGCGCCACCTAGAGTCACCAAAATCACCACATGAATGGGGCCCAGGAAGTCTACTTCAACGTAGGAAGACGAAACTCGGCACACACGTGTACCACCCCGTGTTGACCAAAAAAACTCAATGTAACACCTGTCGCCATGGCAACGGGGTGCCCGCCATCTTGGCGTGTGCGGCCATTTTTTTTCCCATTTTTTCCACTTTACACACATCGTATTTGAACGAACTAGTCTGAGGGGATTCGTGCGACTGACTCCAAACTTGGTGGGAAGCTTCCTGACAAGTTGGGCACCAAACGCTATTCAAATCTTTCTAATAGCAGAAAGCGTGTTACCGTGGCAACCGACGGAAAATGACCTTCTCGCCATGAAACACGGTTTGCTCATATCTCCTTAGAAATACGTGGGATCTGCACCAAACTTGACAGGATTCATACTGGTGACACCCCAAGTCCACCAAATAAGTCAATCGAACACCTGTTGCCATGGCAACTGGGTGCCCGCCATCTTGGATTTCACTGCCATTTGAACGAACTAGTCTGAGGGGATTCAGGCCACCGACTCCAAACTTGGTGAGAACGTTCCTGACAAGTTGGGGACCAAACGCTATTCAAATCTCTCTATTAGGAAAAAGCCTGTAACCGTGGCAACCGACGGAAAAAGCCTTCTCGCCATGAAACACGGTTTGCTCATATCTCCATAGAAATACACGGGATCTTCACCAAACTTCACAGCATTCATACGTGTCCCACCCCAAGTGCAGCAAAGAAGTCAATCGAACACCTGTTGCCATGGCAACGGTGTACCCGCCATCTTGGATTTCACTGCCATTTGAACGAACTAGTCTGAGGGGATTCGGGCGACCGACTCCAAACTTGGTGGGAACCTTCCGGACAAGTTGGGGAACAAACGCTACTCAAATCTTTCTGATAGGAGAAAGCGTGTAACCGTGGCAACCGACGGAAAAAGCCTTCTCGCCATGAAACATGGTTTGCTCATATCTCCATAGGAATACATGGGAACTGCACCAAACTTGACATGATTCATACCGGTTGGGTCCTTAGCGCGTTACACCACCTGTTGTCATGGCGACATCGGGTGGCGGGGTCCAGGCAGCTCGGACCCGATGGATGCCGCTTGCGGCTTTAATTATTGTTGTCATTGCTGTTATCGTTATTATTATCACTTTATTTCTAAAGAGGGGCTCCATATAACTGGTCTAAAAGTAGAAGATAACTAACAAATGTACTTACCGGGTGAAAAAACGAATGTCCACATCGGACCCATCAAATCGCTGTATCCCGAAACGTGACAGGAACATCTGCTCCAGCTGCTGCCTTAGTGGAGCGACTTCCTCTCGTAGCCTCTGCTTTTCCTCCAGCACACTGTCCACAACGGCAGGATCCGGACCCACGCAGTAGTCGTGATCGTGTGCACAATCTGGTTCCCCAGTTTCCACATTCTCTGGTTCTCTAGCTGTGCGTTCCCACACAGAAGTCTTCTCTCACCAAGAGAAAAGTTGTTCCACGGAAATAAAAGTGGAACGGCGCCGGGTCTCAGCGCCTCCTCTTGCCTTCCTTACTCGGCTCTTTGACATCTTGCGCTGTAAAGTGTCGACTGCATACACGGGTGTGTGGAGTGATGATGAGATTATCCCTTCTGATGTTCACCATCCATCTCTTCCATTGCTGATCATCCGAGGGAAACGTGTGGAAACTGATGGTTGAATTGTATTTAGCTGACGAGGTAACAATGGAACACAGCAGTGTTTCAGCTGTCCACCTTTCACGCCGCTGAAACTTGTGTTCCTGCTTCATCTCACGTTATATATTATACCATTATAGTAATACACTCTTCTATAAACAACTATACTACCTGTTGTCTCGAATATGAACAATATCATATTCCTTTGTTTCCCTCAGTGTTCAAATCTACAGCCACAACGTTACCATAGCTTTAACCGGAAGCGTTTTTACTGGCGTGTCGTGAACCGGAAGTTAAAAAAAAAAACAGCACCGTGCATAAAGCCCATTACAACTGTTCATGCTAAGGTTCAGTATAGCTAATATATCAATTATTAAAAAATAAAAACTATTGGACTGACCCTTTGGACTTTCTGAAAAGATAACGTTTTCTATTGCCACCCACAGATATAGCAGCGTATCTGGAATACAAGCTGGACACTTGAATGGCTCCTGTCATGCTCCGTGGTGCGGGGCCCAGCTTTCCCAGCTGCCCTGAAGGCATCTTCCCCTCATTCATTCATGATTGCTGATGCGCTCCACCTGCGCTGAGCGCTTTATTACGGAAGCGTGGAGCTGTCACCCAAATAAAAAAAAATCGGACCTTATCACGTTATAACGTGATATGTTTATTGTAAAAACGTAAAACGTATCACGTTATAACGTAATACTTTATTGTAATAACGTGAAACGTATCACGTTATAACGTGATACTTTATTGTAAAAACGTGAACGTATCACGTTTATAACGTGATACTTTATTGTAATAACGTGAAACGTATCACGTTATAACGTGATACTTTATTGTAAAAACGTGAAACGTATCACGTTATAACGTGATACTTTATTGATAATGACTACAGACCCGTCGCCCTGACCTCTGTGGTCATGAAATCCTTTGAGCGCCTGGTTCTGTCCCACCTCAAATCCATCACGGACTCACTCCTGGACCCCCTACAGTTTGCCTACAGAGCCAACAGGTCTGTAGACGATGCTGTAAATCTGGCCACTCACTTCATCCTCCAGCACCTGGACTCTGCAGGATCCTACGTCAGGATCCTGTTTGTGGATTTCAGCTCCGCATTTAACACGATCGTCCCGGCTCGTCTGCAGGACAAGCTTTCACAACTCAACGTGCCCGACACCACTTGCAGGTGGATCACTGACTTCCTGTCGGACAGGAAGCAGCGCGTGAGACTGGGGAAGCCACACTTTCGGACTCCAGGACGATCAGCACCGGCTCCCCGCAAGGCTGTGTTCTTTCTCCCCTGCTCTTCTCTCTGTACACGAACAGTTGCACCTCCAGTCACCAGTCTGTCAAGCTCCTGAAGTTTGCAGATGACACCACCCTCATTGGACTCATCTCGGGTGGGGAGGAGTCTCCTTATAGATGGGAGATTGACCGTCTGATGGCTTGGTGCAGCAAGAACAGCCTGGAGCTCAATGCTTCCAAAACAGTAGAGATGATTACGGACTTCAGGAAGAGCACAGCCCCCCCCTCCCCGTGTCATCCTGCGTGGCTCCCCAGTGGACACTGTGGAGTCCTTCCGCTTCCTGGGCACCATCATCTCCAGGACCTCAGATGGGAGCTGAACATCAGCATCCCTCATCAAGAAGGCTCAGCAGAGGATGTACTTCCTGAGGCAGCTGAAGAAGTTCAATCTACCACGGACAATGCTGGTCCACTTCTACACTGCCATTGTGGAGTCCATCCTCACCTCCTCCATCACCGTCTGGTACGCTGCTTCCTCCTGCCAAGGACAGGTGCAGACTGCAGCGTATCATACGTTCTGCAGAAAAGGTGATTGGCTGCAGCCTTCCTTCTCTCCCAGAACTCTACTCCTCCAGAACCCTGAGGAGAGGCAGGGAGGATAGCAGCTGACCCCTCCCACCCTGGACACCATCTGTTTGACCTCTCCCCTCTGGCCGGAGGCTGCGGTCTATCAGAACCAGAACCTCCCGCCACAAAAACAGTTTCTTCCCCTCTGCCATCAGGCTTTGGAACTCACCTAAAGACTTACCTGGACTGACACACGCATTAACACACTCCCCCTTCATTGTCACTTCCAATTTGTACATTTTTATTTTTATACTACAGAACTGCACATTTCATTTAATGTAAATACACTACTTTACTCTTATTTATTTTTATGTACATAATTTTTATTTTCCACTCTTATATAGTTTTTCAGTCTTAATGTTATATGTCCAGTTGGCTTGTTCATATCTTATGGTTCATATTTATCTATTTATATGTAGGCACCGTCAAATCACAACAAATTCCTTGTAATGAATGAGTTACTTGGCAATAAATCTGATTCTGATTCTGATTCTGATTCCTGATTCTGATTGTAATAACGTGAAAAGTATCACGTTATAACGTGATATGTTTATTGTAAAAACGTAAAACGTATCACGTTATAACGTAATACCTTATTGTAAAAAACGTTGAAACGTATCACGTTATAACGTAATACTTTATTGTAAAAACGTGAAACGTATCACGTTATAACGTAATACTTTATTGTAATAACGTGAAAACGTATCACGTATAACGTGATACTTTTATTGTAAAAAACGTGAAACTTATCACGTTATAACGTGATACTTTATTGTAAAAAGCGTTGAAACGTATCACGTTATAACGTGATACTTTATTGTAATAACGTGAAACGTATCACGTTATAACGTGATATGTTTATTTGTAATAACGTGAAACGTATCACGTTATAACGTGATACTTTATTGGTAAAAAACGTGAACGTATCACGTTATAACGTAATACTTTATTGTAATAACGTGAAACGTATCACGTTATAACGTGATACTTTATTGTAAAAACGTGAAACGTATCACGTTATAACGTGATACTTTATTGTAATAACGTGAAAAGTATCACGTTATAACGTGATACGTTATTGTAAAACGTGAAACCTATCACGTTATAACGTGATAAGTTTATTATAAGAAACACAGCCTGTACTGAATGCAGATGTTGTTACGACCTATATTGGAGCAAAATACAATTTTATGGAAAATATACTCATCAAGCAGAAAACTTTTCGGTTCTTTTTGACAATGATTAATTGTTCTACTCTGGTTTATTGTTGTACAGAAATGTGGGACAGTTATGAGAAACACGTAGGCCACCTGCCTGCGCACGCGTGCCTGTGTGTCTGATTGCCACAGAGCAGGCATCCCCAACCTGGGACCTCTTGAGCCAGTGTCCTGCCGGTTTTCAGTATGTCCATACTGCAGCACACCTGACTCAAATAATGGGTCGTTAAGAGGCTGGTGCAGACTTGGTTATTATTGTAGCACAAGACAGTTATAAGCAACACGGTGCGTCACCTGCCTGCACGCAGTGAGACGGTGCGTGCATGTGTCTGAGTGGCAACAGAGTGTGTGCGCTGCTTTCAGTTAATAACATGTTGTCTCTGACAATAAAAATGAAAATTATAAAGCTTTATGCACCGCTGGGACTGGGAGAAATAAGTTGCCGACACAAAGACGTGGTCCGTCTACTTAAAGGTGCAACGTCAACAGTGTCCTCCAAGCTTCATCAAATCTCTCCAATGAAGTAAAACGTAATCCCATGTAGTAAATTAGGAATTTCTCTTGGAAATAATAAACCACACTGAAAACCTGCAGGACTCTGGCTCAAGAAGTGTCCCAAGTTGGGTGATGCCTGCTCTGTGGGCAATTCAGAGACACACAGGCACGCACCGTCTCACTGCGTACAGCAGGTGACCTACGTGTAACTGTCCCACATTTCTGTACAACAATAAATCAGAGTAGAAACAATTAATCATTGCCAAAAAGAACTGAAAAGTTTCTGCTTGATGAGTATATTTTCCTAAAATGTATTTTTGCTCCAATATAGATCGTAACAACATCTGCATTCAGTACAGGCTGTGTTCTTATAATAAACTTATCACTTTTAACGTGATAGGTGTCACGTTATTACAATAAAGTATCACGTTATATGTGATAAGGTCCGATTTTTTTTTATTTGGGTGACAGCTCCACGCTTCCGTACTTTATATACTGCTGGTGACAACTCTTATTGCAGGACTGAGATATCGGATCACAGACTCTACTTTCCTTGCCCCACCGGCAGATTCTCTGGATTCCCCGATGATCTGCCTTGTCAGCAGTCCGACCTGTGTTTGTAACCGCCTTCTAACCTCTCCTCTGCTCAGCAGCCTTTCCCCCAGTCCAGTGTGATGAATCTGCAGTGAGAGTGTGTGTGATGTATTTGTGTCTGCAGTCAGTGTGATGAATCTGCAGTGAGAGTGTGTGTGATGTGTTTGTGTCTGCAGTCAGTGTGATGAATCTGCAGTGAGAGTGTGTGTTGATGTGTTTGTGTCTGCAGTCAGTGTGATGAATCTGGCAGTGAGAGTGTGTGTGATGTGTTTGTGTCTGCAGTCCAGTGTGATGAATCTGCAGTGAGAGTGTGTGTGATGTGTTTGTGTCCTGCAGTCAGTGTGATGAATCTGCAGTGAGAGTGTGTGTGATGTGTTTCCTGCTTTAGTTTCTGCTTAATGATTTCTGTGTTGCAGGAAATCCTCACAGCATATTCGCGGTTTGTCGGGCTCGAGGTGGTGGACACCAGACCTCCTCCAGCTCTGCTTCATCCTCCCTCTCCTCCTCCTCTTTCTCCTCCCCCTCTATCTTCCTATTTCCTCCTCCTTCTCCTCATCTTTCGTCTCCTATTCATTCTCCTGCTTTTCTCCTTTATCTTGCCCTTCTCCTCTTTCTAGTGTTTCTTCTTTTATCTGTTCTCTTCCTCTTTCTCCTTTTCCTGCTCCCCCTTCTCCCCCTTCTCTTTCTCCTCCTCCTCCCTTTTCTTACTGTTTCTCCACCTCCTCCTTCTCCCCCTCCTCTTTCTACTCCTCCTCTTCCTAGTCATTCATTCTCCTTCTCTTGCTCCTTTTCCTCCTTATCTTACCCTACTCCCTCTTCTACCATTTCCTCTTTTATCTCTCCCCCTCCTCCTCCTCCTTTATTTTACCCTCCTCCTCCTTCTACTATTTTCCTCTTTATCACTCCTCTTCCTTCTCCTGCGCCCACCACCTCCTCCTCCTCCTTTTCTTACTATCCCCCCCCCCCCCCCCCCCCCCCTCTCTCTCTCCTCCTCAGGTAGGTGCTGACAGTGAGGAACAGGTGAGAGTGGAGGGAACGGACAGATGTTCATTCTACTTTATCCATAAAGATGCTGATCAATGATGAAGACTTTCACAACAACTGGAGCTAAATTCATTAAAATAAATCAATAAGCACATCGCTTCACCAGCGGCTAAGGAGGCGGAAAACTTCATTAACAGACACGGTCAAAACGGTGAACGACTTCCGGGATAATATTCGTCCGCAGGACCGATGACAACTTGGGACGGGTTGACAGTATGAAGAACTCTTTGCGGGTGAGTGCTGAGCTGGCTCGGTCTGTTGCCTGGCAACGAGCAGCTGAGGGAGCACGGTCTTGGCTGGGTCGGGGTGCACCCCGCGGACCATAACCTGTTCTATGTCTTTTTCATTTTACCTGTTTATTTTGTTGTTTCTTTGGGACAAGAATTGGCCAAAAGGCCCTCTTGAAGTTTCAGGGGGACACTTTAAGTTTAGTTTTTGTTCTTATTTTTGCATATATGTTTGTGCTAAAGGAAACGTAGACCATGACAAAGAAATCTGTGATAGAGATGGCTTTTACTTTGTTATTTCGACTGGGGCTTATTGCAGTATGGTTATTACTTTTCTTTTATGTTACAAAATGTATTAGAATTATAAGTTGGAATAGTAAAGGGATGTGGAAGTCCTGCTAAGAGAGGGAAGATAATGGCGTATCTTAAGCATCACAAAGCATATATTGCATGCATTCAAGAGTCTCATTTCGGAGCAGAAGAAGCTATGAAATTGAAATTTGGATGGTTGGGCCTGTTTTTCATAGCTCCTTCTCCAGCAAGACGTAATGGGTCACTATATTGATACACAAGAATCTCAACTTTACTTTAATTAAACAATATGAAAGATAGTGAGGGTAGAATGATTTGTCTTCAGGCCAACATAAATGGTAGCAATATTATACTGTGTAATATTTATGCGCCAACTATGGGGCACCCCAATTTCTTTCATGAGGTAAATAAAATACTGGGGGACATGGGAGGGGGATATTATCCTTGCAGGAGACTTTAATCAGGTCTGGGACGCCTTTATTGATCAAAGCGTGTTTACCAGCCCATTAGTGCCTAAAGACAGGGCTGCAATCCATATGTTAAGTGAGGATAACGGTCTTGTAGATATCTGGCGGCTAACAAATCCACGCGAAAGAGAGTATACTTTTTTCTCACACTGTCATAAATCCAGGACGGCTGTCTCATATATCAAAAGGGAAGTTTTTCCGTTATTATTATAATTGGGATCTCTGTAGCAGCCAGGTTATCCTTAAGCACTGGAAAACTCCAAAAACCCCACAGTTAAGGAATGGGTCAACCTGATGGTTAAAATGGCCTCACATGAGTGTATGCTCTACAATTAAGTAGCAGGGACAACACTATTGCACCGGTCTGGGGACCATTTTGGTCTTACATTACTATAAGAGCCACCCAACAGGATGACTCCTGAAGGCTCCCTTACTGATGACTGTCTCATGTTTTTGTATCTGGTAGCTACTGTCACACCCCATGTTTGTTTATTTATTTATTTACTTATTTATGTTCACTTATGTTTTATATATTTGTCTTATTTTATACGCGATAGCCCCTCATATGTCAAGGTCAATATATGTCAAGGTCAATTTATGTCAACCTCTCCAATGTTAAAGGATGTTTAACAGATGTTTTGTTACTCTGTCATGTAAAAAATGTTAATAATAATAAAAAAAAATCAATAAATCTGTTTTCTAAGAGCTCAGAGTCAGGTTTAACAAAGTGTTAAATGTAGCAACAGATAAAATTAAATTCAAGTAAATCAACTTGAAACTAAACAATAATTTAAGAAACAAACTTGTAGAGCATCAAGCAATAAATGAATGAAGTCGGAAAGTGACAAAAATAACACTAAGGTAAAAAAACATGGTTTATTTAAAAAGGTGAATAATTTGAAACGGTTTTGGTGATAAGAATCATCTAGTAGCTGGTTAGATGAATCCCATCAAACAGGTGAACATGTCTCCCGTTCCCACTCTTTCCTATAATGGATGAAAGTGTGTATGTGTGTGTGAGCTGGTGGGCGGACGTCACCACAGCAGCTTGTTTCACATCTGTTCTGTGTGTTTGTGTCTACAGGGGAACTCTCTGCCAGTTCTCTGGCTTGTTGATGGGCAGCTAGTGGTCCCCTGGATACCTGTAAGTAAAAGACAAATCCTGATC
>NC_055691.1:0-71471 GCF_017639745.1 Melanotaenia boesemani | reverse complement strand
TTTCCGTTAATCATCATCCCAGCAAACAGTTGCTCCGTTTTCTCATTTCGTTTCTCTCCGATCTGGTTCACTTGTGTTGCTGCTGTCGTGACTGCTGTGACTGTCATTATGTCTTCACACGAATCTGAGTCCGTCTCTGCTATTATGTGAACTGTTTTCTTGTGTTCCCTTTCTCCTGTCTTGTTTCTGCATGTAACTGCGAAATGATTTTCTTTGCCACATTTCCTGCATTTTTTTCCAAAAGCTGGGCACTTATGCTTAAGTCTTTCATGTGTTTTTCCACAAAATTTGCAGCATATTTCACTGCTCCTCACTTTTCTTTCTGCATGTTTTATCGCGTGAACATCTTCCGCACCATGTCCTTCTATTGTCCTGCTGTACTCACGTGAGATCTCCATTGATCTACAAATCTGCAGGCACTTGTTTAGATCCAGCTTCTCTTCTCTGAGTAGTCTCTCTCTCCAACTGGAGCTATAAGTGCCGCAAACAATCCTGTCTCTTATCAGTGAATCCTTCAGTTGTTCAAAATTGCAGGTGCTTGCCAGCGTTCTCAAGTCAGTCACGTATTTGTCAATCGGTTCTCCTGGAGTTTGGTTACGTGCAAAAAATCTATATCTTTCCACTGTTTCATTTACTTTTGGGTTACAGTGTCCATCCAGTTTATCCATCAAACTGGCAACAGTCAGCCTTGCCTCTGACCCTATTAGCGTCCCACAGAGCTCTCTGCCTTGTTCTCCTATGAGGTAATAGAAAAGTTTTACCCGCACCTTCTCCTCAGCGTCTGGCATGGCCAACTCGATGTACAGTGTAAATTCCTCCTTCCAGGTCTTCCATGACTTGGCGAGATTGGAGGAGTCCATACGCCACTGTTGAGGCGGTTTTAATCCTTCCATCCTTCTTAATGTATGGAGCACGACTTTTTTCCTCTCTCGGGCTGAAGACGCACTGTTAGCTGCTAGCTCCGTTTAGCGTCAATCAGCTTCGTCCAAACTCTCCGCTTCGCGGTGCCTTCACAGTCCAAACCTCTCAAAAATGAACCGCTACCGCTGCCACCATGTTTCTGTTTGTTCTGTCTTTCAATGACTACAAACAGGACGGTTGAGCCTTACCCCTGCTCACGGGGAACGTTTATTAACAACAACCTTTTCTAGCAGCCCGTGTTACATACAAACATGTCCGGGTGGGAACAATAACACTCAAAGCAATTCCTATTGCTACAAGCAGGTCCTGCTTCCACATCATCTGCTAACTCTAAAATGTCTCTCACCATCTCCCTGAAAAGTTCACGAATGTCATCCACTGTCTCTCTCCGGCCTCTCAATCTTCTTCTTCTTCTTCTTCATATGGTGTTTAATGGCGGTTGGCAAACAACTTAAGGTGCATTACCGCCACCTTCCGGAATGGAGTGTGGGCCGGGATGGTCCCCATATGCTCGGTTTATACTTTTATCCACTAAATCCTGCTACTTATACCGGTCTCTTTAAAAAATCGTATAATTGCTTTTACTACACCTTTTTTCGTGCACCCCTTCAATATAGCCTCAATAGTAAAATGGACCTGACATTCTTTTAAGTATGTCACAAGTACCTTCCTCTCCTGGTCATATCTTGTACACTGAATAAGAACATGCTTTACTGTTTCTAGTTCTTCACAATATTCACAATTTCCAGTCAGATGTTTCCCCATAACCTTCAATGTACTGTTAAGTCCTGTATGTCCAAATCTTATCCGTGTTATAATGTCTTCTTCTCTCCTGCTAAGGCCTGCACACACCCCTGCTTCTCCCACTCTCCCCTGGACAGTATAATAAAACCTACCCTTCACTCCCTCATCCCAATCTTTCTGCCACATTGTTTTTATACCCACTTTTGCAATACTTTTCACCTCTGATTTACTATATTCGACCGGATAATCCACAGTTGCTTTATTCGCTCCCTTCTTAGCATATTTATCTGCTAACTCGTTACCATCTATCCCCACATGCGCTGGTGCCCACATAAGTATCACTACTTTCCCTGCTGATCTTATTCTATTTATTGTTAGTACTATTTCCTGCACAATGTCCATCCTAGTTTCTGATTGAATATTTTTTATGCTAAGCAAAGCACTACTAGAATCTGAAATTATCAAAAATTTTTCCTTTGGACCATTTTTCTCCACCCATTGCAATGCCAAAACCAGTGCAAGTAGTTCCCCTGTGTAGACCGCTAACTTATCATTTGTCCTCTGACTTATAACCACACCTATGTCTGGAACGACACAGGCAATGCCCACATTACCATTCTCTAACCTTGAGGCATCTGTGTATAGTACCACATATGCTCCATATGCTCTCCTGATATATCCTATGGCATTGATCTTACTGTGACATTCCTTATCTAATAAACTTAAATCAACATCAGGCTCTTTCTCCATCCATATTGGAGTAGAAGGGAGGGAGACAGTTGGACTCAGCTCCATGCCATCCACCCCAACATCCCGGGTTATCTTTTCTATTATCCACCCAAAACTAGATAACTGTGCTTTCTCCTTCTCCTGATATGACTTTAGCATTCCAAGTCCGGGATGATCCTCTCTATGTCCACGCAGGTTTGCCCAGTATGACACTGCCATCTGCAACCTTCTGAACTTCAGTGGCATCTCCCCTACCTCCACCTGGAGTGCAGAGACTGGGGTAGACCTCATTGCTCCACAACAGATCCTCAAAGCTTGATATTGGATTTGATCTAACTTTACAAGGCTACTATTAGAAGCAGAGCCATATGCCACACACCCAAAATCCAAAATTGATCTAATCAATGCTACATATAACATTTTCAAGCTTGTTTGACTAGCCCCCCATTCCCGCCCTCTAAGGCACCTCATCACATTCACCACCTTTTTACATTTCTCCACCACTTTCTTAATATGGAAATTCCAAGTCAAATGCTTGTCAAACCACAATCCCAAATATTTAAACTCATTTACTATCTCTAATTTCTGCCCGTATAGAGTAAGATTAATATCATTATCTAACTTTTTTCTGGTAAAAAACATAACCTTTGTTTTAGGAACTGAAAACCTAAAGCCCCATCTTAGAGTCCAGGCTTCCACTTTGCAAATAGCTTGCTGTAGTTTTTTAACAATAAATTTAATATTCCTACCTTTTGTCCACATTACCCCATCATCAGCAAAAAGTGACACGCCTATTGAGGCTTCAACATTACAGAAAATTTCATTAATCATAATGGAAAAAAATACTGGACTCACTATACTGCCCTGAGGAGTGCCATTCTCTACCTCATATTCAGAGCTAAACTCTTTCCCAACGCGAACCGATATACATCTACCTGATAAAAAACCCTTCACCCACTTTAACATTCTTCCCCGGATGCCCATCTGATGTAGTCTTATATAGAGTCCCTCCCTCCACATCATGTCGTATGCTTTTTCCACGTCAAAGAAAACTGCCACAACACATTCCTTATTCACTTGAGCCTTTCTAATTTCAGTTTCCAGTATTAAAGAGGGATCTACTGTACTTCTTCCTCTTCTAAATCCAAACTGATGACCTTTCAGTGTGCCTTTTCTCTCCAAGAAATAAATCAATCTATGATTTACCATTTTTTCCATCACTTTCCCCACATGAGACGTCAGCGCTATAGGTCTATAACTTTCTGCTGCACAAGGGTCCTTACCTGGTTTAACTATTGGTACTATAATCGCCGCCTTCCACTTCTCTGGTACAACACCAACTGCCCAAACTTGGTTGTATAACCTCAATAGTACCTTCTTACTTTCTACACTCAGATTTCTCAGCATACAATAGGTTATATCATCTCCTCCTGGAACAGTTTTTCCACATCCACCTAAGGCCTTATTCAGCTCTAACATTGTGAACTCAGCATTAATCATCTCAACATAGTCCCCATCCTCCTCCAAACTATGCTTAAATTTCTCAACTGTTCTCCTTCTTGCTTTCTTTTCTTCTAAACTCAGATTTGCTGTGCTATGCACTTTGCTAAAGTACTGTACTAACAGTTCTGCTTTACTTTTATCGTCCAACAAGGTTCTTTCTCCACAGGTCATGACGGGACACCCTACCCTCCTATCACCCCCCGACATTCTCCTTACTGTTCTCCAAACTTGATTTATATTTGTCCGACTTTCTAATGTATTACAATAATTTCTCCAACACGTTCTCTTGGCATCCTTTACCACTTTCCTCACTATAGCAAGCCTTCGCTTATATTCACATAGGTTTTGAAAACAATGATTTCTTTTAAACACCCTAAAAGCCTTATTTCTATTTTGGACAGCCTCCTTACACTGATCTGTCCACCATGGGACAATCTTCTTAACCCCCGTTCGTTTCTTTTTTCTAATTGTCTGCTTTGCTGCCCCCAGGATGACATTACACAACCCATTATTAAAATCATTAACACAAGCGTTTTTACTAACTTTCCCCATTTCTTTATCACAAATATAACTAAATCTGTCCCATTTCACTCCATTAAAACACCATTTTTCTAGTCCACTCATGTCACTTTCTCTCAAACTGATCCCTACCTTAACCACTATAGGATAATGGTCACTACCAACCGTTGTTTCCTTATCAACTTCCCAAAAACAAATACCTGCAATAGATTCTGATACTAACGTCAAGTCTATAGCTGATTCACTTCCATTTTGTACATTAAGCCTTGTTCCACTCCCATCATTTAAACATACTAATTTTTTTTATTTCCATTAATTCTTCAACTATTAGCCCATTTCCATCATCATACCCATCCCATAAAGTGCTATGTGCATTAAAATCACCACAAAACACAATGTTTCCCGTCAAATGGATACTAATCTCCTGGAGATTCTCTAATGTTAACCGCCTACACGGATTATAGTAATTTACCACCAAAATGTTTCCCTCCTTTGCCCATACTCCTATGATAATAAATTCTAATTCCCTTCCTTTCACTATTTCTTTATACTGCATCCCTTTCCTAACAAATATTGCACACCCTCCACCATTTCCATCTGGCCTATCTCTCCGCACACATGAATACCCCCTAATGCAAAAATCCAGGCATGGTTTAAGCCAAGTTTCTTGAACACATATTATATCTGGTCTCTGCTTACAGTTCTGCAAGTATCCTTTTAATTCTTGACCATTTGCCACTAAACTTCTTGCGTTCCATTGTATGACAATCAGGGTATCCTATCAATTGCTCCCTCCTGCCTTTGCTCCTCCTCCAGCTTTTTGTTAACTTGCTCCCATGTAACACCTTCCACACCCAAGAATCTTTCCGCCCCTTTCACAATAATCTTAATTTTATCAGTTCTATGTTTAGCCTGATCTGTACAATTTATAATATAGGCTAAAAATACAATCAGTTTGTCCATGGTCATCTTGGCATCTGCTTCAACATTGTTCCGTATTGGTCTATCATCCTTTCTCTCTTCTCCATTGCCTTGAACTCTTCTTAGTGCTTCTGCATAGGAAATATTACACGTTGTTTTCACCTTTTGAATTTCCACAGCTCTTTTCCTGACTTCACATCCCCCATACGTAACAGCATGCTGCCCTCCACAATTCCCACATTTCAATCTGACATTCTCTTCGCATTCTTCACTTTTATGATCCCCGCTACATTTTGGACATTTCTGCTTTCCCCTACACACAGCTGCTATATGTCCGTATCGTTGACATTTAAAGCACCGGAGTGGAGGCGGGACAAACTCCCTCACCAAAAAACTCAAACACCCAACTTTCACCCGTTCAGGAAGTACTGCTCCTTGGAATTCCAACAAGAGCGACATACTCGCCACACTTTGTCCATCAACACGTTTCATCAGTCGTCTAATTCCAATCACCTCTCCTCCCATGCATTGTTTAAACTTCTCTAAATCTTCACCCAAAGGGACGCCTGTAATCACTCCTCGAGCTGTCTTCTTTCCCCCAATCACTTTCCTTTCACTCACTGAAACTTTACAAATATGCTCCAGCTGTAACGCTTTTCTTTTCTGTTCCTCCGACGTGCAAACAATTAGCAAGCTACCGTCAATTAACACTCTTGCCATCTCCACTTCACCTAATTTCCTTTTCAGTTCCTTGGCCAACACTACCAAACTCACTTTAGTTATTTCGTTTTCATGTCTAAACTTCAAAAATGACTTTAAACTTCTGTTGCTCTCTTACTACTTTTTTCCGACCCACAGCTCCACTACTCTCATCAGAACTGGCCTCCCTCAGACTCCGTTTCCTATTTTTACAAACATTCCTCTCTTCCCTACTCATCCTTCTCATCCTGTCTATCTGACTACTGTCCATGTCTTCCACCTCATCCGCCAGGGAAGCCATCCCGTCCCAGTCACAAACCGGATTATGCCAACCCCTCTGCGGTCGACACCAGAGCTCGTGCAGCCAGTGCCAACTTGACGACCAGCCTCCTTTCCTGGCCTCCACCGCTCCTTCCCGCTTGGTTCCCGGCCTCTCAATGGGCACGGTGCTGTTTTTTAACTTCCGGTTCACGACACGCCAGTAAAAACGCTTCCGGTTAAAGCTATGGTAACGTTGTGGCTGTAGATTTGAACACTGAGGGAAACAAAGGAATAAGATATTGTTCATATTCGAGACAACAGGTAGTATAGTTGTTTATAGAAGAGTGTATTACTATAATGGTATAATATATAACGTGAGATGAAGCAGGAACACAAGTTTCAGCGGCGTGAAAGGTGGACAGCTGAACACTGCTGTGTTCCATTGTTACCTCGTCAGCTAAATACAATTCAACCATCAGTTTCCACACGTTTCCCTCGGATGATCAACAACGGAAGAGATGGATGGTGAACATCAGACGGGATAATCTCATCATCACTCCACACACCCGTGTATGCAGTCGACACTTTACAGCGCAAGATGTCAAAGAGCCGAGTAAGGAAGGCAAGAGGAGGCGCTGAGACCCGGCGCCGTTCCACTTTTATTTCCGTGGAACAACTTTTCTCTTGGTGAGAGAAGACTTTCTGTGTGGGAACGCACAGCTAGAGAACCAGAGAATGTGGAAACTGGGGAACCAGATTGTGCACACGATCACGACTACTGCGTGGGTCCGGATCCTGCCGTTGTGGACAGTGTGCTGGAGGAAAAGCAGAGGCTACGAGAGGAAGTCGCTCCACTAAGGCAGCAGCTGGAGCAGATGTTCCTGTCACGTTTCGGGATACAGCGATTTGATGGGTCCGATGTGGACATTCGTTTTTTCGTTAAGTACATTTGTTAGTTATCTTCTACTTTTAGACCAGTTACATGGAGCCCCTCTTTAGAAATAAAGTGATAATAATAACGATAACAGCAATAATAATAATAATAAAGCCGCAAGCGGCATCCATCGGGTCCGAGCAGCCTGGACCCCGCCACCCGTCTCATACACCTGTTCCTAGCATGGTAGGTAACCTGGTAACATGGAAGGTAAAATGGCAAAACACCCAGCTGAAAATCTGAAATGTTGATATACTTAGTTAGCATTCTTTGCTTGCATGCTAATTCTGCTAGCTAACATGCTATGTTGCCATGACAACAGGTGGTGCAATGCGTTAGGGACCCAACAAGTATGAATCCTGTCAAGTTTGTTGCAGATCCCATCTATTTCTGTGGAAATATGAGCAAACCGTGTTTCATGGCGAGAAGGCTTTTTCCGTCGGTTGCTACGGTTACACGCTTTCTCCTATTAGAAAGATTTGAATAGCGTTTGGTCTTCAACTTGTCATGAACGTTCCCACCAAGTTTGGAGTCGGTCGCCCGAATCCCCTCAGACTAGTTTGTTCAAATGGCAGTGAAATCCAAGATGGTGGGTACACCGTTGCCATGGCAACAGGTGTTGGATTGACTTCTTTGCTGCACTTGGGGTGGGACACGTATGAATGCTGTGAAGTTTGGTGAAGATCCCGTGTATTTCTATGGAGATATGATTAACCCGTGTTTCATGGCGAGGAGGCTTTTTCTGTCGGTTGCCACGGTTACACGCTTTTTCCTATTAGAAAGATTTGAATAGCGTTTGTTCCCCAACTTGTCAGGAAGGTTCCCACCAAGTTTGGAGTTGGTCGCACGAATCTCCTCAGACTAGTTGGTTCAAAAGGCAGTGAAATCCAAGATGGCGGGCACGCCGTTGTCATGGCAACAGGTGTTCAATTGACTTCTTTGCTGTACTTGGGGTGTCACACGTATGAATACTGTCAAGTTTGGTGCAGTTCCCATGTATTCCTATGGAGATATGAGCAAACCGTGTTTCATGGCGAGAAGGTCATTTTCCGTCGGTTGCCACGGTAACACGCTTTCTGCTATTAGAAAGATTTGAGGAGCGTTTGGCCCCACACTTGTCAGGAAGCTTCCCACCAAGTTTGGAGTCAGTCAGATGAATCCCCTCAGACTAGTTTGTTAAAATGGCAATGAAATCCAAGATGGGGGGCAATGCGTTGCCATGGCAACAGGAGTTCTATTGACATCAATGCTGGACTTGTGTTGTCACAAGTATGAATCCTGTCAAGTTTGGTGCAGATCCCACGTATTCCTATGGAGATATAAGCAAACCGTGTTTCATGGCGAGGGCATTTTTCCGTCGGTTGCCACGGTTACACGCTTTTTCCTATTAGAAAGATTTGAGGAGCGTTTGGTCCCCAACTTGTGAGGAAGCTTCCCACCAAGTTTGGAGTCAATCGCACGAATCCCCTCAGACTAGTTCGTTTGAATGGCAGTGAAATCCAAGATGGCGGGCACGCCGTTGCCATGGCAACAGGTGTTTGATTGACTTCTTTGCTGGACTTAGGGTGTCACAGGTATGAATACTGTGAACTTTGGTGCAGATCCCATGTATTTCTATAGAGATATGAGCAAATCGTGTTTCATGGCGAGAAGGTCATTTTCCATCGGTTGCCACGGTAACATGCTTTCTGCTATTAGATAGATTTGAATAGCGTTTGGTCCCCAACTTGTCAGGAAGGTTCCCACCAAGTTTGGAGTCAGTGGCACGAGTCCCCTCAGACTAGTTCGTTCAAATGGCAATGAAAACCAAGATGGCGGGCACGCCGTTGCCATGGCAACAGGTGTTCGATTGACTTCTTTGCTGGACTTGGGGTGTCACAGGTATGAGTACTGTGAAGTTTGGTGCAGCTCCCATATATTTCTATGGAGATATGAGCAAACCGTGTTTCATGGCGAGAAGGTCATTTTCCGTGGGTTGCCATGGCAACAGGTGTTTAATGGACTTCTTTGCTGGACTTGGGGTGTTACACATATGAATCCTGTGAACTTTGGTGAAGATCCCATCTATTTCTATGGAGATATGAGCAAACCGTGTTTCTTGGCGAGGTCATTTTCCGTGGGTTGCCACGGTAACACGCTTTCTGCTATTAGAAAGATGTGAGGAGCGTTTGGTCCCCAACTTGTCAGGAAGGTCCCCACCGAGTTAGGAGTCGGTCGGACCATTCCCCTCAGACTAGTTCGTTCAAATGGTAATGAGATCCAAGATGGCGGCCACCCCGTAGCCATGGCAACAGGTGTTTGATTGACTTCTTTGCTGGACTTGGGGTGTCACACGTATGAATACTGTCAAGTTTGGTGGAGATCCCAAGTATTTCTGTGGAGATATGAGCAAACCGTGTTTCATGGCGAGAAGGCGTTTTTCCGTCTGTTGCCACGGTAACATGCTTTCTGCTATTAGAAAGATTTGAATAGCGTTTGGTCCCCAACTTGTCAGGAAGCTTCCCACCAAGTTTGGAGTCAATCGCACGAATCCCCTCAGACTAGTTCGTTCAAATACGATGTGTGTAAAGTGGAGAAAATGGCGAAAAAATGGCCGCACACACCAAGATGGCGGGCACCCCGTTGCCATGGCGACAGGTGTTACATTGAGTTTTTTGGTCAACACGGGGTGGTACACATGTGTGCTGAGTTTCGTCTTCCTACGTTGAAGTAGACTTCCTGGGCCCCATTCATGTGGTCATTTTTGGTGACTCTAGGTGGCGCTGTTGAGCCAATTTTGCATTGAATAGTATGCGGACCTTATAATATCCGATTTTCGCCGGGCTTGACGTGTGTGCCAAGTTTCACAACTTTTCATGGGTGTTTAGGGGGTCAAATTTGGGGTCAAAGCGCTTAGAAGAAGTATAATAATAAACATTTGGAAAACAATAGGGTCTCGCCATACTTTGTATGGCTCGGACCCTAATTAAAGCCGCAAGCGGCATCCATCGGGTCCGAGCGTCCCGGACCCCGCCACCCGATGTTGCCCTGACAACAGGTGGTGTAATGCGTTAAGGACCCAACAAGTATGAGTCCTGTCAAGTTTGGTGCAGTTCCAATGTATTCCGATGAAGATATGAGCAAACCGTGTTTCATGGCGAGAAGGCTTTTTCCGTCGGTTGCCACGGTTACAGGCATTTTCCTATTAGAAAGATTTGAATAGCGTTTGGTCCCCAACTTGTCAGGAAGGCTCCCACCAAGTTTGGAGTCAATCGCATGAATCCCCTCAGACTAGTTAGTTCAAATGGCAGTGAAATCCAAGATGGCGGGCACGTCGTTGCCATGGCAACATGTGTTCGATTGACTTATTTGGTGTACTTGGGGTGTCACCAGTATGAATACTGTCAAGTTTGATGCAGATCCCATCTATTTCTGTGGAGATATGAGCAAACCGTGTTTCATGGCGAGAAGGTCATTTTCCGTCGGTTGCCACGGTAACACGCTTTCTGCTATTACAAAGATTTGAATATCGTTTGGTCCCCAACTTGTCAGGAAGCTTCCCACCAAGTTTGGAGTCAGTCACACGAATCCCCTCAGACTAGTTCGCTCAAATACGATGTGTGTAAAGTGCAAAAAATGGCCAAAAAATGGCTGCACACGCCAAGATGGCGGGCACACCGTTGCCATGGCAACAGGTGTTCAGTTGAGTTTTTTGGTCAGCTTGGCGTGTTAGATGTGTGTGTAAAGTTTCGTCTTCCTACGTCAAAGTAGACTTTTGGGACCTCATTCATTTGGGGATTTTTGGGGTGTCTAGGTGGCGCTGTTGAGCCACTTTTGTATTGATGTGTATGTGGACCTTTGAATATTGCAATTTTCACCGGGCTTGATGTGTGTGCCAAGTTTCACAACTTTTCATGGGTGTTTAGGGGGTGAAATTTGGGGTGGAAGCGCTTAGAAGAACGAGGAGAATAATAAACATTTCAACTACAATAGGGCCCCGCCATACTTCGTATGGCTCGGACCCTAATAATAATATTTAAAGCCGCAAGCGGCATCCATCGGGTCCGAGCGGCCTGGACCCCGCCATCCGATGTCGCCATGACAACAGGTGGTGTAATGCGTTAAGGATCCAAGCTGTAGGAATCCTGTCAAGTCTGATGCAGTTCCCGTGTATTCCTATGGAGATATGAGCAAACCGTGTTTCATGGCGAGAAGGTCATTTTCCGTCGGTTGCCATGGCAACAGGTGGTGTAATGCGTTTAGGACCCAACCTGTAGGAATCCTGTCAAGTTTGGTGCAGTTCCCATGTATTCCTATGGAGATATGAGCAAACCGTGTTTCATGGCGAGAAGGTCATTTTCCGTCGGTTGCCATGGCAACAGGTGTTCAGTTGACTTCTTTGCTGGACTTGGGGTGTTACACATATGAATCCTGTGAACTTTGGTGAAGATCCCATGTATTCCTATGGAGATATGAGCAAACCGTGTTTCTTGGCGAGGTCATATTCCGTCGGTTGCCACGGTAACACGCTTTCTCCTATTAGAAAGATTTGAATAGCGTTTGGTCCCCAACTTCTCAGGAACGTTCTTACCAAGTTTGGAGTCGGTGGCCTGAATCCCCTCAGACTAGTTCGTTCAAATGGCAGTGAAATCCAAGATGGCGGGCACCCCGTTGCCATGGCAACAGGTGTTCGATTGACTTCTTTGCTGGACTTGGGGTGTCACCAGTATGAATCCTGTCAAGTTTGGTGCAGATCCCACGTATTTCTAAGGAGATATGAGCAAACCGTGTTTCATGGCGAGAAGGTCATTTTCCGTCGGTTGCCACGGTAACACGCTTTCTGCTATTAGAAAGATTTGAATAGCGTTTGGTGCCCAACTTGTCAGGAAGCTTCCCACCAAGTTTGGAGTCAGTCGCACGAATCCCCTCAGACTAGTTCGTTCAAATACGATGTGTGTAAAGTGGAAAAAATGGCAAAAAAAATGGCCGCACACGGCAAGATGGCGGGCACCCCGTTGCCATGGCGACAGGTGTTACATTGAGTTTTTTGGTCAACACGGGATGGTACACGTGTGTGCCGAGTTTCGTCTTCCTACGTTGAAGTAGACTTCCTGGGCCCCATTCATGTGGTGATTTTTGGTGACTCTAGGTGGCGCTGTTGAGCCAATTTTGCATTGAAGTGTATGCGGACCTTATAATATCCGATTTTCGCCGGGCTTGACGTGTGTGCCAAGTTTCACAACTTTTCATGGGTGTTTAGGGGGTCAAATTTGGCGTCGAAATGCTTAGGAGGAGGAGAAACATTTCAGGAACAATAGGGCCTTGCCATACTTTGTATGGCTCGGACCCTAATTAAAGCCGCAAGCGGCATCCATCGGGTCCGAGCTGCCTGGACCCCGCCACCCGATGTCGCCATGACAACAGGTGGTGTAATGAGTTAAGGACCCAACCTGTCTGAATCCTGTCAAGTTTGGTGCAGATGCCACGTATTCCTATGGAGATATAAGCAAACCGTGTTTCATGGCGAGAATGCATTTTTCCGTCGGTTGCCGCGGTAACAGGCTTTCTGCTATTAGAAAGATTTGAAAAGCGTTTGGTCCCCAACTTGTCAGGAAGCTTCCCACCAAGTTTGGAGTCGGTCGCACGAATCCCCTCAGACTAGTTTGTTCAAATGGCAGTGAAATCCAAAATGGTGGAAACCTCGTTGCCATGGCAACAGGTGTTCTATTGACTTCTTTGCTGGATTTGGGGTGTTACATGTATGAATACTGTGAACTTTGGTGCAGATCCCATGTATTTCTATGGAGATATGAGCAAACCGTTTTTCATGGCGAGGTCATTTTGCCACGGTAACACGCTTTCTGCTATTAGAAAGATTTGAGGAGCGTTTGGTCCCCAACTTGTCAGAAAGCCGTCGCACGAATCCCCTTTAGACTAGTTCGTTAAAATACGATGTGTGTAAAGTGCAAAAAATGGCCAAAAAATGACCCTACACACCAAGATGGCGCCCCGTTGCCATGGCGACAGGTGTTACATTGAGTTTTTTGGTCAACACGGGGTGGTACACGTGTGTGCCGAGTTTCGTCTTCCTACGTTGAAGTAGACTTCCGGGGCCCCATTCATGTGGTGATTTTTGGTGACTCTAGGTGGCGCTGTTGAGCCAATTTTGCATTGAATAGTATGCGGACCTTATAATATCCGATTTTTGCCGGGCTTGACGTGTGTGCCAAGTTTCACAACTTTTCATGGGTGTTTAGGGGGTGAAATTTGGCGTCGAAATGCTTAGGAGGAGAAGGAGAATAAAGCCACAAGCGGCATCCACCGGGTCCGAGCTGCCTGGACCCCGCCACCCGATGTTGCCATGACAACAGGTGGTGTAATGCGTTAAGGACCCAACCTGTATGAATCCTGTCAAGTTTGGTGCAGATCCCACGTATTCCTATGGAGATATAAGCAAACCGTGTTTCATGGCGAGAAGGCGTTTTTCCGTCGGTTGCCACGGTAACACGTTTCCTGGTATTAGAAAGATTTGAATAATTTTTGGTCCCCAACTTGTCAGGAAGCTTCCCACCAAGTTTGGAGTCAGTCGCACGAATCCCCTCAGACTAGTTCGTTCAAATACGATGTGTGTAAAGTGCAAAAAATGGCAAAAAAAATGGCCGAACACGCCAAGATGGCGGGCGCCCTGTTGCCATGGCGACAGGTGTTACTTTGAGTTTTTTTGTCAACTCGGGGTGGTGCACGTGTGTGCCGAGTTTCGTCTTCCTACGTTGAAGTAGACTTCCGGGGCCCCATTCATGTGGTGATTTTTGGTGACTCTAGGTGGCGCTGTTGAGCCAATTTTGCATTGAAGTGTATGCGGACCTTATAATATCCGAGTTACGCCGGACGTGACGTCTGTGCCAAGTTTCACAACTTTTCATGGGTGTTTAGGGGGTCAAATTTGGGGTCAAAGCGCTTAGGAGAACGAGAATAATAAACATTTCAACTACAATAGGGCCCCGCCATACTTCGTATGGCTCGGACCCTAATTAAAGCCGCAAGCGGCATCCATCGGGTCCGAGCGGCCTGGACCCCGCCACCCGTCTCATACACCTTTTCCTAGCATGGTAGGTAACCTGGTAACATCATAGTTAACAAGGCAAAACACCCAGCTTAAAATCAGAAATGTTGATATCCTTAGTTAGCATTTTTTGCTAGCATACAAATTTGCTAGCTAACATGCTATGTTGCCATGACAACAGGTGGTGTAATGCGTTAGGGACCCAACAAGTATGAATCATGTCAAGTTTGGTGCAGTTACCATGTATTCCTATGGAGATATGAGCAAACCGTGTTTCATGGCGAGAAGGCTTTTTCTATCGGTTGCCACGGTTACACGCTTTCTCCTATTAGACAGAGTTGAATAGCGTTTGGTCCCCAACTTGTCAGGAAGGTTCCCACCAAGTTTGGAGTCGGTCGCACGAATCCCCTCAGAGTAGTTCGTTCAAATGGCAGTGAAATCCAAGATGGCGGGCACGCCGTTGTCATGGCAACAGGTGTTCGATTGACTTCTTTGCTGGACTTGGGGTGTTACACGGATGAATACTGTGAACTTTGGTGAAGATCCCATGTATTTCTATGGAGATATGAGCAAACCGTGTTTCATGGCGAGAAGGTCATTTTGCGTTGGTTGCCACGGTAACACGCTTTCTGCTATTAGAAAGATTTGAATAGCGTTTGGTCCCCAACTTGTCAGGAAGGTTCCCACCAAGTTCGGAGTCAGTCGCCCGAATCCCCTCAGACTAGTTCGTTCAAATGGCAGTGAAATCCAAGATGGCGGGCACGCCGTTGCCATGGCAACAGCTGTTCGATTGACGTCTTTGCTGCACTTGGGGTGTCACCAGTATGAATACTGTCAAGTTTGGTGCAGATCTCACGTATTTCTATGGAGATATGAGCAAACCGTGTTTCATGGCGAGGTCATTTTCCGTCGGTTGCCACGGTAACACGCTTTCTGCTATTAGAAAGATTTGAATAGCGTTTGGTCCCCAACTTGTCAGGAAGCTTCCCACCAAGTTTGGAGTCGGTCGCACGAATACCCTCAGACTAGTTCGTTGAAATGGGAGTGAAATCCAAGATGGCGGGCACCCCGTTACCATGGCAACAGGTGTTTGATTGACTTCTTTGCTGGACTTGGGGTGTCACACGTATGAATTCTGTCAAGTTTGGTGCAGATCCCACGTATTTCTATGGAGATATGAGCAAACCGTGCTTCATGGCGAGAAGGCGTTTTTCCGTCGGTTGCCACGGTAACACGTTTCCTGCTATTAGAAAGATTGGAACAATTTTTGGTCCCCAACTTGTCAGGAAGCTTCCCACCAAGTTTGGAGTCAGTCGCACGAATCCCCTCAGAGTAGTTTGTTCAAATACGATGTGTGTAAAGTGCAAAAAATGGCGAAAAAATGGCGGCACACACCAAGATGGCGGGCGCCCTGTTGCCATGACAACAGGTGTTTGATTGAGTTTTTTGGTCGACTCGGGGTGGTACACGTGTGTGCCGAGTTTCGTGTTCCTACATAGAAGTAGACTTCCGGGGCCCCATTCATGTGGTGATTTTTGGTGACTCTAGGTGGCGCTGTTGAGTCACTTTAGCATTGAAGTGTATGCGGATCTTAGAATATTGCAATTTTCGCCGGGCTTGACGTGTGTGCCAAGTTTCACCACTTTTCATGGGTGTTTAGGGGGTCAAATTAGGCCTCGAAGCGCTTAGGAGTATAATAAACATAGCAGAAACAATAGGGCCTTGCCATACTTTGTATGGCTCGGACCCTAATAAACATTACAACTACAATAGGGTCTCGCCATACTTCGTATGGCTCGGACCCTAATAATACATAGCCACGCTACATTATGCATAGTCTATTCTTCTTAATAATAATAATAATAATTAAAGCCGCAAGCGGCATCCATCGGGTCCGAGCGGCCTGGACCCCGCCACCCGATGTTGCCATGACAACAAGTGTTGTACTGTGTTTAGGACCCAACAAGTATGAATACTGTGAACTTTGGTGCAGTTCCCACGTATTCCTATGGAGATATGAGCAACCGTGTTTCATGGCGAGAAGGCTTTTTCTGTCGGTTGCCACGGTAACACGGTTTCTCCTATTAGAAAGATTTGAAAAGCGTTTGTTCTCCAACTTGTCAGTAACGTTCCCACCAAGTTTGGAGTCTGTCGCACGAATCCCCTCAGACTAGTTCGTTCAAATGGCAATGAAATCCAAGATGGCGGGCACCCCGTTGCCATGGCAACAGGTGTTCGATTGACTTCTTTGCTGTACTTGGGGTGTCACAGGTATGAATACTGTGAACTTTGGTGCAGATCCTATGTATTTCTATGGAGATATGAGCAAACCGTGTTTCAAGGCGAGAAGGTCATTTTCCGTCGGTTGCCATGGCAATAGGTGTTGGAATGACTTCTTTGCTGGACTTGGGGTGTCACAGGTATGAATCCTGTCAACTTTGGTGCAGATCCCATGTATTCCTATGGAGATATGTGCAAACCGTGTTTCTTGGCGAGGTCATTTTCCATCGGTTGCCACGGTAACACGCTTTCTGCTATTAGAAAGATTTGAATAGCGTTTGGTCCCCAACTTGTCAGGAAGCTTCCCACCAAGTTTGGAGTCAGTCGCACGAATCCCCTCAGACTAGTTCGTTCAAATGGCAATGAAATCCAAGATGGCGGGCACCCCGTTGCCATGGCAACAGGTGTTCAATTGACTTCTTTGCTGGACTTGGGGTGTGACACGTATGAATACTGATAAGTTTGGTGCAGATCCCATGTTTTTCTATGGAGATATGAGCAAACCGTGTTTCATTGCGAGAAGGCGTTTTTCCGTCGGTTGCCACGGTAACACGCTTTCTGCTATTAGAAAGATTTGAATAGCGTTTGGTCCCCAACTTGTCAGGAAGCTTCCCTCCAAGTTTGGAGTCAGTCGCACGAATCCCCTCAGACTAGTTCGTTCAAATACGATGTGTGTAAAGTGCCAAAAATGGCAAAAAAAATGGCCGCACACGCCAAGATGGCGGGCACCACGTTGCCATGGCAACAGGTGTTAGATGGACTTTTTTGCTCGACTCGGGGTGTTACACGTGTGTGCCGAGTTTCGTCTTCCTACGTCGAAGTAGAGTTTTGGGACCCCATTCATTAGGGGAATTTTGGGGTGTCTAGGTGGCGCTGTTGAGCCAATTTTGCATTGAAGTGTATGCGGACCTTATAATATCCGAGTTACGCAGGACTTGACGTGTGTGCCAAGTTTCACAACTTTTCATGGGTGTTTAGGGGGTCAAATTTGGGGTTGAAGCGCTTAGAAGGAGAATAAACATTTCAGGAACAATAGGGCCTTGCCATACTTTGTATGGCTCGGACCCTAATAATTAAAGCCGCAAGCGGCATCCATCGGGTCCGAGCTGCCTGGACCCCGCCACCCGATGTCGCCATGACAACAGGTGGTGTAACGCGTTAAGGACCCAACCGGTATGAATGCTGTGAAGTTTGGTGAAGATCCCGTGTATATCTATGGAGATATGATCAACCCGTGTTTCATGGCGAGGAGGCTTTTTCCGTTGGTTGCCACGGTTACACGCTTTCTCCTATCAGAAAGATTTGAATAGTGTTTGTTCCCCAACTTGTCAGGAAGGTTCCCACCAAGTTTGGAGTCGGTGGCCTCAATCCCCTCAGACTAGTTCGTTCAAATGGCAGTGAAATCCAAGATGGCGGGCACCCCGTTGCCATGGCAACAGGTGTTCGATTGACTTATTTGGTGGACTTGGGGTGTCACCAGTATGAATCCTGTCAAGTTTGGTGCAGATCCCACGTATTTCTAAGGAGATATGAGCAAACCGTGTTTCATGGCGAGAAGGTCATTTTCCGTCGGTTGCCACGGTAACACGCTTTCTGCTATTAGAAAGATTTGAATAGCGTTTGGTGCCCAACTTGTCAGGAAGCTTCCCGCCAAGTTTGGAGTCAATCGCACGAATCCCCTCAGACTAGTTCGTTCAAATACGATGTGTGTAAAGTGCCAAAAATGGCAAAAATATGGCCGTACACGCCAAGATGGCGGGCGCCCCGTTGCCATGGCAACAGATGTTCGATTGAGTTTTTCGGTCGACTCGGGGTGTTGCACGTGTGTACCGAGTTTCGTGTTCCTACGTCGAAGTAGACGTTCGGGACCCCATTCATGTGGTGATTTTTGGTGACTGTAGGTGGCGCTGTTGAGCCGATTTTGCATTGAAGTGTATGCGGACCTTATAATATCCGATTTTCGCCGGGCTTGACGTGTGTGCCAAGTTTCACAACTTTTCATGGGTGTTTAGGGGGTCAAATTTGCCGTCGAAATGCTTAGAAGAAGGAGGAGGAGAATAATAATAAACATAGCAGAAACAATAGGGCCTTGCCATACTTTGTATGGCTCGGACCCTAATAATAATTAAAGCCGCAAGCGGCATCCATCGGGTCCGAGCGGCCTGGACCCCTCCACCCGATGTCGCCATGACAACAGGTGGTGTAATGCGTTAAGGACCCAACCTGTATGAATCCTGTGAAGTTTGGTACAGTTCCCATGTATTCCTATGGAGATATGAGCAAACCGTGTGTCATGGCGAGAAGGCGTTTTTCCGTCGGTTGCCACGGTAACACGCTTTCTGCTATTAGAAAGATTTGAATAGCGTTTGGTCCCCAACTTGTCAGGAAGCTTCCCACCAAGTTTGGAGTCGGTGGCACGAATCCCCTCAGACTAGTTCGTTCAAATGGCAGTGAAATCCAAGATGGCGGGCACGCCGTTGTCATGGCAACAGGTGCTTGATTGACTTCTGTGCTGGACTTGCGGAGTCACAGGTATGAATCCTGTGAACTTTGGTGCAGATCGGATGTATTTCTATGGAGATATGAGCAAACCGTGTTTCATGGCGAGAAGGTCATTTTGCGTCGGTTGCCACGGTAACATGCTTTCTGCTATTAGAGAGATTTGAATAGCGTTTGGTCCCCATCTTGTCAGGAAGCTTCCAACCAAGTTTGGAGTCAGTCGCACAAATCCCCTCAGACTAGTTCGTTCAAATACGATGTGTGTAAAGTGCAAAAAATGGCAAAAAAATGGCCGCACACGCCAAGATGGCGGGCGCCCCGTTGGCATGGCAACAGGTCTTTTATTGACTTTTTTGCTCGACTCGCGGTGTCACACGTACGTGCCAAGTTTCGTGTTCCTACGTCGAAGTAGACTTCCGGGGCCCCATTCATTTGGGCATTTTCATTTTTTCTAGGTGGCGCTGTTGAGTCACTTTTGCATTAAAGTGTATGCGGATCTTAGAATATAGCAATTTTCGCCGGGCTTGACGTGTGTGCCAAGTTTCACAACTTTTCATGGGTGTTTAGGGGGTCAAATTAGGCCTCGAAGCGCTTAGGAGGAGAAGTATAATTAAAGCCGCAAGCGGCATCCATCGGGTCCGAGCGTCCTGGACCCCGCCACCCGATGTGGCCATGAGAACAGGTGGTGTAATGCGTTAAGGACCCAACGTGTATGAATCCTGTCAAGTTTGGTGCAGTTCCCATTTATTCCTGTGGAGATATGAGCAAACCGTGTTTCATGGCGAGAAGGCTTTTTCCGTCGGTTGCCACGGTTACACGCTTTCTCCTATTAGAAAGATTTGAATAGCGTTTGGTCCCCAACTTGTCAGGAAGGTTCCCAGCAAGTTTGGAGTCGGTTGCACGAATCTCCTCAGACTAGTTCGTTCAAAAGGCAGTTAAATCCAAGATGGCGGGCACGCCGTTGTCATGGCAACAGGTGTTCAATTGACTTCTTTGCTGCACTTGGGGTGTGACATGTAAGAATACTGTGAACTTTGGTGAAGATCCCATGTATTTCTATGGAGATATGAGCAAACCGTGTTTCATGGCGAGAAGGTCATTTTCCGTGGGTTGTCACGGTAACACGCTTTCTGCTATTACAAAGATTTGAATAGCGTTTGGTCCCCAACTTGTAAGGAGGCTTCCTATTAAGTTTGGAGTCAATCGCACGAATCCCCTCAGACTAGTTCGTTAAAATACTTTGTGTGTAAAGTGCAAAAAATGGCCAAAACATGGCCGCACACGGCAAGATGGCGGGCACCCCGTTTCCATGGCAACAGGTGTTTCATTGACTTTTTTGCTGGACTCGGGGTGGTATACGTGTGTGCCGAGTTTCGTCTTCCTACGTCGAAGTAGACTTTTGGGACCCCATTCATTAGGGGATTTTTTTGGTCTCTAGGTGGCGCTGTTGAGCCATTTTTGCATTGAAGTGTATGCGGACCATAGAATATCGAAATTTGCTCGGGGCTTGATGTGTGTGCCGAATTTCACAACTTTTCATGGGTGTTTAGGGGGTCAAGTATGGCTTTTAGGCGCTTAGAAGGAGGAGAATAAACATTTGGAAAACAATAGGGCCCCGCCATACTTTGTATGGCTCGGACCCTAATAAAGCCGCAAGCGGCATCCATCGGGTCCGAGCGGCCTGGACCCCGCCACCCGTCTCATACACCTTTTCCTAGCATGGTAGGTAACCTGGTCACATAATATTTAACATGGTAAAACACCCAGCTGAAAATCTTAAATGTTGATATACTTAGTTAGCATTTTTTGCTTGCATGCTAATTCTGCTAGCTAACATGCTATGTTGCCATGACAACAGGTGGTGCAATGCGTTAGGGACCCAACAAGTATGAATCCTGTCAAGTTTGGTGCAGATCCCATCTATTTCTGTGGAAATATGAGCAAACCGTGTTTCATGGCGAGAAGGCTTTTTCCGTCGGTTGCCACGGTTACACGCTTTCTCCTATTAGAAAGATTAGAATAGCGTTTGGTCCCCAACTTGTCATGAACGTTCCCACCAAGTTTGGAGTCGGTGGCACGAATCTCCTCAGACTAGTTCACTCACATGGCAGTGAAATCCAAGATGGCGGGCACCCCGTTGCCATGGCAACAGGTGTTTGATTGACTTCTTTGCTGGACTTGGGGTGTCACAAGTATGAATCCTGTCAACTTTGGTGCAGATCCCACGTATTTCTATGGAGATATGAGCAAACCCTGTTTCATGGCGAGAAGGTCATTTTGCGTCGGTTGCCACGGTAACACGCTTTCTGCTATTAGAAAGATTTGAATAGCGTTTGGTCCCCAACTTGTGAAAAAGCTTCCCACCAAGTTTGGAGTCAATCGCACGAATCCCCTCAGACTAGTTTGTTCAAATACGATGTGTGTAAAGTGGAAGAAATGGCCAAAAAATGGCCGCACACGGCAAGATGGCGGGCAACCCGTTGCCATGGTAACAGGTGTTTGATTGACTTTTTTGGTCAGGTTGGGGTGTTAGACGTGTGTGCCGAGTTTCGTCTTCCTACGTCGAAGTACACTTTCTGCACCCCATTCATTTGGGGATTTTTGGGGTGTCTAGGGGGCGCTGTTGAGCCACTTTTGCATTGAAGTGTATGCGGACATGAGAATATCAAAATTTTCACCGGGCTTGATGTGTGTGCCAAGTTTCACAACTTTTCATGGGTGTTTAGGCAGTGATATTTGGGCTCAAAGTTCTTAGAAGAATAATGATAATAATTAAAGCCGCAAGCGGCATCCATCGGGTCCGAGCGTCCTGGACCCCGCCACCCGATGTGGCCATGAGAACAGGTGGTGTAATGCGTTAAGGACCCAACGTGTATGAATCCTGTCAAGTTTGGTGCAGTTCCCATTTATTCCTGTGGAGATATGAGCAAACCGTGTTTCATGGCGAGAAGGCTTTTTCCGTCGGTTGCCACGGTTACACGCTTTCTCCTATTAGAAAGATTTGAATAGCGTTTGGTCCCCAACTTGTCAGGAAGGTTCCCAGCAAGTTTGGAGTCGGTTGCACGAATCTCCTCAGACTAGTTCGTTCAAAAGGCAGTTAAATCCAAGATGGCGGGCACGCCGTTGTCATGGCAACAGGTGTTCAATTGACTTCTTTGCTGCACTTGGGGTGTGACATGTAAGAATACTGTGAACTTTGGTGAAGATCCCATGTATTTCTATGGAGATATGAGCAAACCGTGTTTCATGGCGAGAAGGTCATTTTCCGTGGGTTGTCACGGTAACACGCTTTCTGCTATTACAAAGATTTGAATAGCGTTTGGTCCCCAACTTGTAAGGAGGCTTCCTATTAAGTTTGGAGTCAATCGCACGAATCCCCTCAGACTAGTTCGTTAAAATACGATGTGTGTAAAGTGCAAAAAATGGCCAAAACATGGCCGCACACGGCAAGATGGCGGGCACCCCGTTTCCATGGCAACAGGTGTTTCATTGACTTTTTTGCTGGACTCGGGGTGGTATACGTGTGTGCCGAGTTTCGTCTTCCTACGTCGAAGTAGACTTTTGGGACCCCATTCATTAGGGGATTTTTTTGGTCTCTAGGTGGCGCTGTTGAGCCATTTTTGCATTGAAGTGTATGCGGACCATAGAATATCGAAATTTGCTCGGGGCTTGATGTGTGTGCCGAATTTCACAACTTTTCATGGGTGTTTAGGGGGTCAAATATGGCTTTTAGGCGCTTAGAAGGAGGAGAATAAACATTTGGAAAACAATAGGGCCCCGCCATACTTTGTATGGCTCGGACCCTAATAAAGCCGCAAGCGGCATCCATCGGGTCCGAGCGGCCTGGACCCCGCCACCCGTCTCATACACCTTTTCCTAGCATGGTAGGTAACCTGGTCACATAATATTTAACATGGTAAAACACCCAGCTGAAAATCTTAAATGTTGATATACTTAGTTAGCATTTTTTGCTTGCATGCTAATTCTGCTAGCTAACATGCTATGTTGCCATGACAACAGGTGGTGCAATGCGTTAGGGACCCAACAAGTATGAATCCTGTCAAGTTTGGTGCAGATCCCATCTATTTCTGTGGAAATATGAGCAAACCGTGTTTCATGGCGAGAAGGCTTTTTCCGTCGGTTGCCACGGTTACACGCTTTCTCCTATTAGAAAGATTTGAATAGCGTTTGGTCCCCAACTTGTCATGAACGTTCCCACCAAGTTTGGAGTCGGTGGCACGAATCTCCTCAGACTAGTTCACTCACATGGCAGTGAAATCCAAGATGGCGGGCACCCCGTTGCCATGGCAACAGGTGTTTGATTGACTTCTTTGCTGGACTTGGGGTGTCACACGTATGAATACTGTCAAGTTTGGTGCAGATCCCACGTATTTGTATGGAGATATGAGCAAACCGTGTTTCATGGCGAGAAGGCATTTTTCCGTCAGTTGCCACGGTAACACGCTTTCTCCTATTAGAAAGATTCGAATAGCGTTTGGTCCCCAACTTGTCAGGAAGGTTCCCACCAAGTTTGGAGGCAGTCGCACGAATCCCCTCAGACTAGTTTGTTCAAATGGCAGTGAAATCCAAGATGGCGGGCACCCCGTTGCCATGGAAACAGGTGTATGATTGACTTCTTTGCTGGACTTGGGGTGTCACAAGTATGAATCCTGTCAACTTTGGTGCAGATCCCACGTATTTCTATGGAGATATGAGCAAACCCTGTTTCATGGCGAGAAGGTCATTTTGCGTCGGTTGCCACGGTAACACGCTTTCTGCTATTAGAAAGATTTGAATAGCGTTTGGTCCCCAACTTGTGAAAAAGCTTCCCACCAAGTTTGGAGTCAATCGCACGAATCCCCTCAGACTAGTTTGTTCAAATACGATGTGTGTAAAGTGGAAGAAATGGCCAAAAAATGGCCGCACACGGCAAGATGGCGGGCAACCCGTTGCCATGGTAACAGGTGTTTGATTGACTTTTTTGGTCAGGTTGGGGTGTTAGACGTGTGTGCCGAGTTTCGTCTTCCTACGTCGAAGTACACTTTCTGCACCCCATTCATTTGGGGATTTTTGGGGTGTCTAGGGGGCGCTGTTGAGCCACTTTTGCATTGAAGTGTATGCGGACATGAGAATATCAAAATTTTCACCGGGCTTGATGTGTGTGCCAAGTTTCACAACTTTTCATGGGTGTTTAGGCAGTGATATTTGGGCTCAAAGTTCTTAGAAGAATAATAATAATAATAATAAACATTTCAGGAACAATAGGGTCTCGCCATACTTTGTATGGCTCGGACCCTAATTAAAGCCGCAAGCGGCATCCATCGGGTCCGAGCGTCCTGGACCCCGCCACCCGTCTCATACATCTGTTCCTAGCATGGTAGGTAGCCTGGTAACATGGTAGGTGACATGGTAAAACACGTAGCTGAGAATCTGAAACGTTGAAATACCTAGTTAGGATTTTTTGCTTGCATGCTAATTCTGCTAGCTAACATGCTATGGTGCCATGACAACAGGTGGTGTAATGCGTTAGGGACCCAACAAGTATGAATCCTGTCAAGTTTGGTGCAGATCCCACGTATTCTTATGGAGATATGAGCAAAGCGTGTTTCCTGGCGAGAAGGCTTTTTCCGTCGTTTGCCACGGTTACAGGCTTTCTCCTATTAGAAAGATTTGAATAGCGTTTGGTCCCCAACTTGTCAGTAACGTTCCCACCACGTTTGGAGTCAGTCGCACGAATCCCCCCAGACTAGTTCGTTCAAATGGCAATGAAACCCAAGATGGCGGGCACGCCGTTGCCATGGCAACAGGTGTTCAATTGATTTCTTTGCTGGACTTGGGGTGTCACAGGTATGAATACTGTGAAGTTTGGTGCAGCTCCCATATATTTCTATGGAGATATGAGCAAACCGTATTTCATGGCGAGAAGGTCATTTTCCGTCGGTTGCCATGGCAACAGGTGGTGTAATGCATTAAGGACCCAACCTGTATGAATCCTGTCAAGTTTGGTGCAGTTCCCATGTATTCCTATGGAGATATGAGCAAACCGTGTTTAATGGCGAGGTCTTTTTCCATCGGTTGCCACGGTAACACGCTTTCTGCTATTAGAAAGATTTGAGGAGCGTTTGGTCCCCAACTTGTCAGGAAGGTCCCCACCGAGTTTGGAGTCGGTGGGACCATGCCCCTCAGACTAGTTTGTTCAAATGGCAATGAGATCCAAGATGGCGGCCACCCCGTTGCCATGGCAACAGGTGTTCGATTGACTTATTTGCTGGAGTTGGGGTGGGACACGTATGAATACTGTGAACTTTGGTGCAGATCCCATCTATTTCTGTGGAGATATGAGCAAACCGTGTTTCATGGCGAGAAGGCGTTTTTCCGTCGGTTGCCACGGTAACATGCTTTCTGCTATTAGAAAGATTTGAATAGCGTTTGGTCCCCAACTTGCCAGGAAGCTTCCCACCAAGTTTGGAGTCAATCGCACGAATCCCCTCAGACTAGTTCGTTCAAATACGATGTGTGTAAAGTGGAAAAAATGGCCAAAAAATGGCCGCACACGCCAAGATGGCGGGCACCCCGTTGCCGTGGCGACAGGTGTTACATTGAGTTTTTTGGTCAACACGGGGTGGTACACGTGTGTGCCGAGTTTCGTCTTCCTACGTTGAAGTAGACTTCCTGGGCCCCATTCATGTGGTGATTTTTGGTGACTGTAGGTGGCGCTGTTGAGGCAATTTTGCATTGAATAGTATGCGGACCTTATAATATCCGATTTTCGCCGGGCTTGACGTGTGTGCCAAGTTTCACAACTTTTCATGGGTGTTTAGGGGGTCAAATTTGGCGTCGAAATGCTTAGGAGGAGGAGGAGGAGAAACATTTCAGGAACAATAGGGCCTTGCCATACTTTGTATGGCTCGGACCCTAATAATAATTAAAGCCGCAAGCGGCATCCATCGGGTCCGAGCTGCCTGGACCCCGAAACCCGATGTCGCCATGACAACAGCTGGTGTAATGCGTTAAGGACCCAACCTGTATGAATCATGTGAAGTTTGGTGCAGTTCCCATGTATTCCTGTGGAGATATGAGCAAACCGTGTTTCATGACGAGGAGGCTTTTTCTGTCGGTTGCCACGGTTACAGGCTTTTTCCTATTACAAAGATTTGAATAGCGTTTGTTCCCCAACTGGTCAGTAACGTTCCCACCAAGTTTGGAGTCTGTCGCACGAATCCCCTCAGACTAGTTTGTTCAAATGGCAGTTAAATCCAAGATGGCGGGCACCCCGTTGCCATGGCAACAGGTGTTCTATTGACTTCTTTGCTGGACTTGGGGTGTCACAGGTATGAATCCTGTCAAGTTTGGTGCAGTTCCCATCTATTTCTATGGAGATATGAGCAAACCGTGTTTCATGGCGAGAAGGTCATTTTTCCGTCGGTTGCCATGGCAACAGGTGTTTAATGGACTTCTTTGCTGGACTTGGGGTGTTACACATATGAATCCTGTGAACTTTGGTGAAGATCCCATCTCTTTCTATGGAGATATGAGCAAACCGTGTTTCTTGGCGAGGTCATTTTCCGTCGGTTGCCACGGTAACACGCTTTCTGCTATTAGAAAGATGTGAGGAGCGTTTGGTCCCCAACTTGTCAGGAAGGTCCCCACCGAGTTTGGAGTCGGTCGGACCATTCCCCTCAGACTAGTTCGTTCAAATGGCAATGAGATCCAAGATGGCGGCCACCCCGTTGCCATGGCAACAGGTGTTTGATTGACTTCTTTGCTGGACTTTGGGTGTGACATGTATGAATACTGTGAAGTTTGGTGGAGATCCCATGTATTTCTATGGAGAGATGAGCAAACCGTGTTTCATGGCGAGAAGGCGTTTTTCCGTCGGTTGCCACGGTAACACGTTTCCGGCTATTAGAAAGATTTGAACAATTTTTGGTCCCCAACTTGTCAGGAAGCTTCCCACCAAGTTTGGAGGCAATCGCACGAATCCCCTCAGAGTAGTTCGTTCAAATACGATGTGTGTAAAGTGGAAAAAATGGCAAAAAAATGGCCGCACACGCCAAGATGGCGGGCACCCTGTTGCCATGGCGACAGGTGTTACATTGAGTTTTTTGGTCAACACGGGGTGGTACACGTGTGTGCCGAGTTTCGTCTTCCTACGTTGAAGTAGACTTCCTGGGCCCCATTCATGTGGTGATTTTTGGTGACTCTAGGTGGCGCTGTTGAGCCAATTTTGCATTGAAGAGTATGCGGACCTTATAATATCCGATTTTCGCCGGGCTTGACGTGTGTGCCAAGTTTCACAACTTTTCATGGGTGTTTAGGGGGTCAAATTTGGCGTCGAAATGCTTAGGAGGAGGAGGAGAAGGAGAATAAACATTTCAACCACAATAGGGCCTTGCCATACTTTGTATGGCTCGGACCCTAATTAAAGCCGCAAGCGGCATCCATCGGGTCCGAGCTGCCTGGACCCCGCCACCCGTGTCCTCCACCTTTTCGTAGCATGGTAGGAAACCTGATAACATCATAGTTAACATGGTAAAACACCCAGCTGAAAATCTGAAATGTTGATATCCTTAGTTAGCATTTTTTCCTAGCATGGTAATTTGCTAGCTAACATGCTATGTTGCCATGACAACAGGTGTTGTAATGCGTTAGGGACCCAACAAGTATGAATCCAGTCAAGTTTGGTGCAGTTCCAATGTATTCCTGTGGAGATATGAGCAACCGTGTTTCATGGTGAGAAGGGGTTTTCTATCAGTTGCCACGGTAACACGGTTTTTCCTATTCGAAAGATTTGAATAGCGTTTGGTCCCCAACGTGTCAGGAAGGTTCCCACCAAGTTTGGAGTCAGTCGCACGAATCCCCTCAGACTAGTTCGTAGAAATGGCAGTGAAATCCAAGATGGCGGGCACCCCGTTGCCATGGCAACAGGTGTTCATTTGACTTTTGTGCTGGACTTGGGGTGTGACACGTATGAGTACTGTGAAGTTTGGTGCAGATCCCGTGTATTTCTATGAAGATATGATCAAACCGTGTTTCATGGCGAGGAGGCTTTTTCCGTCGGTTGCCACGGTTACAGGCTTTTTCCTATTAGAAAGATTTGAATAGCGTTTGGTCCCCAACTTGTCAGCAAGCTTCCCACCAAGTTTGGAGTCGGTTGCACGAATCCCCTCAGACTAGTTAGTTCAAATGGAAATGAAATCCAAGATGGCGGGCACCCCGTTGGCATGGCAACAGGTGTTCGATTGACTTCTTTGCTGGACTTGGGGTGTGACACGTATGAATACTGTCAAGTTTGGTGCAGATCCCATCTATTTGTAAGGAGATATGAGCAAACCGTGTTTCATGGCGAGAAGGTCATTTTCCGTCAGTTACCACGGTAACACGCTTTCTGCTATTGGAAAGATTAGAATAGCGTTTGGTCCCCAACTTGTCAGGAAGCTTCCCTCCAAGTTTGGAGTCAGTGGCACGAATCCCCCGAGACTAGTTCGTTCAATTACGATGTGTGTAAAGTGCCAGAAATGCCCAAAAAATGGCCGCACATGGCAAGCTGGCGGGCACCACGTTGCCATGGCAACAGGTGTTAGATTGACTTTTTTGCTGGACTCAGGGTGTTACACGTGTGTGGCGAGTTTCGTGTTCCTGCGTCGAAGTAGACATTTGGGTCCCCATTATATTGGGGGTAATTTATTTTTTCTAGGTGGCGCTGTTGAGCCACTTTTACATTGATGTGTATGTGGACCTTAGAATATTGCGATTTTCACCGGGCTTGACGTGTGTGCCAAGTTTCACAACTTTTCATCTGTGTTTAGGGGCTGAAATTTGGGGTCGAAGCGCTTAGGAGGAGAAGTATAATAATAATTAAAGCCGCAAGCGGCATCCATCGGGTCCGAGCGGCCTGGACCCCGCCACCCGTGTCATACACCTTTTCCTAGCATGGTAGGTAACCTGGTCACATCATATTTAACATGGTAAAACACCCAGCTGAAAATCTGAAATGTTGATATACTTAGTTAGCATTTTTTGCTTGCATGCTAATTCTGCTAGCTAACATGCTATGTTGCCATGAGAACAGGTGGTGCAATGCGTTAGGGACCCAACAAGTATGAATCCTGTCAAGTTTGGTGCAGATCCCATCTATTTCTGTGGAAATATGAGCAAACCGTCTTTCATGGCGAGAAGGCTTTTTCCGTCGGTTGCCACGGTTACACGCTTTCTCCTATTAGAAAGATTTGAATAGCGTTTGGTCCCCAACTTGTCATGAACGTTCCCACCAAGTTTGGAGTCGGTGGCACGAATCTCCTCAGACTAGTTCACTCACATGGCAGTGAAATCCAAGATGGCGGGCACCCCGTTGCCATGGCAACAGGTGTTTGATTGACTTCTTTGCTGGACTTGGGGTGTCACACGTATGAATACTGTCAAGTTTGGTGCAGATCCCAGGTATTTCTATGGAGATATGAGCAAACCGTGTTTCATGGCGAGAAGGCATTTTTCCGTCAGTTGCCACGGGTAACACGCTTTCTCCTATTAGAAAGATTCGAATAGCGTTTGGGCCCCAACTTGTCAGGAAGGTTCCCACCAAGTTTGGAGGCAGTCGCACGAATCCCCTCAGACTAGTTTGTTCAAATACGATGTGTGTAAAGTGGAAGAAATGGCCAAAAAATGGCCGCACACGGCAAGATGGCGGGCAACCCGTTGCCATGGTAACAGGTGTTTGATTGACTTTTTTGGTCAGGTTGGGGTGTTAGACGTGTGTGCCGAGTTTCGTCTTCCTACGTCGAAGTACACTTTCTGCACCCCATTCATTTGGGTATTTTTGGGGTGTCTAGGGGGCGCTGTTGAGCCACTTTTGCATTGAAGTGTATGCGGACATGAGAATATCAAAATTTTCACCGGGCTTGATGTGTGTGCCAAGTTTCACAACTTTTCATGGGTGTTTAGGCAGTGATATTTGGGCTCAAAGTTCTTAGAAGAATAATAATAATAATTAAAGCCGCAAGCGGCATCCATCGGGTCCGAGCTGCCTGGACCCCGCCACCCGATGTCTCCCTGACAACAGGTGGTGTAATGCGTTAAGGACCCAACGTGTGTGAATACTGTCTAGTTTGGTGCCGTTCCCATTTATTCCTGTGGAGATATAAGCAATCCGTGTTTCATGGCGAGAAGGCTTTTTCGGTCTGTTGCCACGGTTACAGGCTTTTTCCTATTAGAAAGATTTGAATAGCGTTTGTTCCCCAACTTGTCAGGAAGGTTCCCACTAAGTGTGGAGTCAGTCGCACGAATCTCCTCAGACTAGTTCGTTCAAATGGCAGTGAAATCCAAGATGGCGGGCACGCCGTTGTCATGGCAACAGCTGTTCGATTGACTTCTTTGCTGCACTTGGGGTGTCACCAGTATGAATACTGTGAAGTTTGGTGCAGATCCCATGTATTTACATGGAGATATGAGCAAACCGTGTTTCATGGCGAGAAGGTCATTTTCCGTCGGTTGCCACGGTAACATGCTTTCTGCTATTAGAAAGATTTGAACAATTTTTGGTCCCCAACTTGTCAGGAAGCTTCCCACCAAGTTTGGAGTCAGTCGCACGAATCCCCTCAGACTAGTTCGTTCAAATACGATGTGTGTAAAGTGCAAAAAATGGCAAAAAAATGGCCGCACACGCCAAGATGGCGGGCGCCCCGTTGCCATGGCAACAGGTGTTCTATTGAATTTTTTGGTCGGCTCAGCATGTTACACGTGTGTGCCAAGTTTCGTCTTCCTATGTTGAAGTAGACGTTCCGGACCCCATTCATTTGGGGAATTTTTGTGTCCGTAGGTGGCGCTGTTGAGCCAATTTTGCATTGAAGTCAATGCGGACTTTAGAATATAAAATTTTTCACAGAGCTTGATGTGTGTGCCAAGTTTCACAACTTTTCATGGGTGTTTAGGGGGTCAAATTTGGCCTCGAAATGCTTAGAAGGAGGAGAAGAATAATAAACATAGCAGAAACAATAGGGCCTTGCCATACTTTGTATGGCTCGGACCCTAATAATAAACATTTCAGGAACAATAGGGCCTTGCCATACTTTGTATGGCTCGGACCCTAATAATAAAGCCGCAAGCGGCATCCATCGGGTCCGAGCTGCCTGGACCCCGCCACCCGATGTCGCCATGACAACAGGTGGTGTAACGCGTTAAGGACCCAACCGGTATGAATGCTGTGAAGTTTGGTGAAGATCCCGTGTATTTCTATGGAGATATGATCAACCCGTGTTTCATGGCGAGGAGGCTTTTTCCGTCGGTTGCCACGGTTACAGGCTTTTTCCTATTAGAAAGATTTGAATAGCATTTGGTCCCCAACTTGTCAGGAAGGTTCCCACCAAGTTTGGAGTCGGTCGCCCGAATCCCCTCAGACTAGTTCGTTCAAATGGCAGTGAAATCCAACATGGCGGGTACACCGTTGCCATGGCAACAGGTGTTCAATTGACTTCTTTGCTGGACTTGGGGTGTCACCAGTATGAATACTGTCAAGTTTGGAGCAGATCCCATGTATTTAAATGGAGATATGAGCAAACCGTGTTTCATGGCGAGAAGGTCATTTTCCGTCGGTTGCCACGGTAACACGCTTTCTGCTATTAGAAAGATTTGAATATCGTTTGGTCCCCAACTTGTGAGGAAGCTTCCCACCAAGTTTGGAGTCAGTCGCACGAATCCCCTCAGACTAGTTCGTTCAAATACGATGTGTGTAAAGTGCAAAAAATGGCCAAAAAATGGACGCACACGCCAAGATGGCGGGCACCCCGTTGCCATGACAACAGATGTTTGATTGACTTTTTTGCTCGACTCGGGGTGTTACACGTGTGTGCCAAGTTTCGTGTTCCTGCGTCGAAGTAGACGTTTGTGTCCCCATTATATTGGGGGTAATTTATTTTTTCTAGGTGGCGCTGTTGAGCAATTTTTGCATTGAAGTGTATGCAGTCCATAGAATATTGCAATTTTCGCCGGGCTTGAGGTGTGTGCCAAGTTTCACAACTTTTCATGGGTGTTTAGGGGGTCAAATTAGGGGTCGAAGCGCTTAGGAGGAGAAGTATAATAATAAACATAGCAGAAACAATAGGGCCTTGCCATACTTTGTATGGCTCGGACCCTAATAATAAACATTTCAGGAACAATAGGGTCTCGCCATACTTTGTATGGCTCGGACCCTAATAATAATAATAAACATAGCAGAAACAATAGGGCCCTGCCATACTTTGTATGGCTCGGACCCTAATTAAAGCCGCAAGCGGCATCCATCGGGTCCGAGCGGCCTGGACCCCGCCACCCGTGTCATACACCTTTTCCTAGCATGGTAGGTAACCTGGTCACATCATATTTAACATGGTAAAACACCCAGCTGAAAATCTGAAATGTTGATATACTTAGTTAGCATTTTTTGCTTGCATGTTAATTCTGCTAGCTAACATGCTATGTTGCCATGAGAACAGGTGGTGCAATGCGTTAGGGACCCAACAAGTATGAATCCTGTCAAGTTTGGTGCAGATCCCATCTATTTCTGTGGAAATATCAGCAAACCGTCTTTCATGGCGAGAAGGCTTTTTCCGTCGGTTGCCACGGTAACACGCTTTCTCCTATTAGAAAGATTTGAATAGCGTTTGGTCCCCAACTTGTCATGAACGTTCCCACCAAGTTTGGAGTCGGTGGCACGAATCTCCTCAGACTAGTTCACTCACATGGCAGTGAAATCCAAGATGGCGGGCACCCCGTTGCCATGGCAACAGGTGTTTGATTGACTTCTTTGCTGGACTTGGGGTGTCACACGTATGAATACTGTCAAGTTTGGTGCAGATCCCAGGTATTTATATGGAGATATGAGCAAACCGTGTTTCATGGCGAGAAGGCATTTTTCCGTCAGTTGCCACGGTAACACGCTTTCTCCTATTAGAAAGATTCGAATAGCGTTTGGTCCCCAACTTGTCAGGAAGGTTCCCACCAAGTTTGGAGGCAGTCGCACGAATCCCCTCAGACTAGTTTGTTCAAAGACGATGTGTGTAAAGTGGAAGAAATGGCCAAAAAATGGCCGCACACGGCAAGATGGCGGGCAACCCGTTGCCATGGTAACAGGTGTTTGATTGACTTTTTTGGTCAGGTTGGGGTGTTAGACGTGTGTGCCGAGTTTCGTCTTCCTACGTCGAAGTACACTTTCTGCACCCCATTCATTTGGGTATTTTTGGGGTGTCTAGGGGGCGCTGTTGAGCCACTTTTGCATTGAAGTGTATGCGGACATGAGAATATCAAAATTTTCACCGGGCTTGATGTGTGTGCCAAGTTTCACAACTTTTCATGGGTGTTTAGGCAGTGATATTTGGGCTCAAAGTTCTTAGAAGAATAATAATAATAATTAAAGCTGCAAGCAGCGTTGGAGGCCCTCGCACCTCTGGCGCCGCTTCGGCCTATTGCACCGCCCCATCGGCCAAGAGCCTCCCTCCAGCAACACAGCCTCTCTTGCCCACAGCCATATACCCATTCTTCCAGAGTTTATCTCCATCAAGAGGTGATTTTCCTCATCAGAAGATCAACTTGCACGTCAGCCTGTCCAGTGATGACATCTGAAGCATTCATGACCTTGTTTCTTACAAACTGTGTTGAATTCCCACAATCTGGAGCATGATTTCATCAAGAGGAAAATTCCACGTGGCCACTAGGTGGTGGTAAAGTTCTTTTAATGTACGACCATGTTCAGATTGGAACTCTAATGAGAACAGGAAAATATTAGCTCAATTGGTCAACTGACAGCAGGGTTAGTGCCACTTCCTGTATAATGGCGAATGATTTAAACCATCACAGGAAGCCATTTTAATCATGATGCTGTAAGAAGTCAGTCATATTTTCAACCATGAGTTCATGAAGGATGATATTAATGAGTTAGAATTAGTCATACAGAGGATAAAGGGTTAAAATGGTGGGACTTCCTTTTCCCAGGGCTATGGTGTTGAGAACATCAGGACATGAAGTGGCTTTTTTATTTGTCCTGGCATGTTATATAAATATGCCACATTTTACTATGTCGTTCAAAGCAGTGGGTGGAGCTGATAGACTAAATATTGATAGGGGGCGCTATAGAGCCATATTACCAGCATATGTGTATTTGAATCAGTTCCAGGCCTGACCACTGTCCTCCCTGCCAAGTTTGGTCGAGATCAGGAGTACATTGGGTCAGTTACAAGTACTTCCTGTTTCATGGCGGTGGACGCCATTTGCCATGTTTTGCTTGAGGAAGGAACTTGAGGTTTTTTTTCTCTTATATCATGAAAGGGTTTGACCTGATCTGAAGCACTGTAGAGTGTGTGAGGTTAATCCCTGACGAGAGGGACCCTGCTGCAGGAAAAAGGCACTTCCTGTTTCAAGTGGGCGGGGCTTAGGCCAAGACCAGAAGTAATTACATATATCTGTTAAGAAGCAGACTCTGATTAATCAGTGCAAGTGTGATGCTGATTGGATGAAAATTGAGGGATTTATACTCAATAATGATGTCATGGCGTTTTATCCAACCTTGTCATGGCGCCACGGTCTCGCCATGCAGCGTTGAGCAATGTCCAGATGACAACATCAGGACTTGTAGATGTGGTCGGCATGGAAGTGAAGAGAAATATATGCAGTTTGGTACAGAATGAGTGTTGTATTGCAGAAATAATAGATTCCGTGCTTGTTGGCGAAACATCAAAACTTGATGAGGCGCCGCCGCTGAACGCCACCTCCTATTAGAAAATTTTCAATAACTTTTGACCACGCATGCCTCTGGAGTGTTCAGACTGAGTTTGAGGTAAATACGATAAAATCTGTAGGAGGAGTTCGTTCAAATGCAAGGCAAAGAAACATGCAAAAATGACCCCAAAAATGACACTTTTTTCAAAATGGCTGACTTCCTGTTGAAGTTATCATATAGGTCCAAGAGGCTTTTTTGTACATCCTTCCAAGTTCTATCAATATACTGGATTTCAGCCATATCAGTCAATGTAGTGGGCAGATATGATCAATTAAATATTTGTAGGTGGCGCTATAGAGCCATATTGCAATTTTTCCAACATATGTCAATGTGGCTGAGTTCTCGGCTGGTCCGCGCTCCTCCCTGCCAGGTTTGGTGTAGATCAGCAGTACAATGGGTCAGTTACAAGTACTTCCTGTTTGATGGCGTCGGACCGCTATTCGCCATGGTTACGTTTGGCGAAGGAGCTTGAGATTTTTATTGTGGTATCATGAAAGGGTTTGACCTGTTGTGAAGTACTTTCAAGTGTGCACGTTTTATTCCTGAGGAGATGGACCCCTGCGTCTGAAAAAAAGCACTTCCTGTTGGAAGTGGGCGGGGCTTAGGGCTAGACCGGAATTGGTGATATGAATCTGTTCAGGGCCGGACCCTGATTAATCCCTGCAAGTCTGATGGGGATTGGATCAGAATTGAGGGATTTATAGTGATTTATGATGTCATGGCGTCTTATCAAAGTTCGCCATGGCGCCACGGTCTCGCCCTGCAGCATAGAGCAACAGTTTTCACTGGTTATCATCACCAACTTGTTTTCTGCTGTCTGACCCAGTTTGGACCTGGTTGTGTTCAAAACGTCAGATAAGAGGGTCTCCAAGTAAAAACCATGACTTACTGTCGCCAGGGGGCGTGGCCAATTCATAACCCAAATATTGACATGTAGATGTGTTCAGGATGGGACTGGCATCATACATGGCCATTTTGGTTCAGATACATTGTTTTATGTGGAAGCTATATCACTTTCGTTCTTCATGGCGACACATCAAAATTTGAGGCCCCACCCCCTCCATGCCCTTTCTCCTATTAGAAAACTTTCAATAACTTTTAAAGACACATGCCTTCTGGACATCCTGAGCTATTTTGGTAGCGGTACGATAAAATCTCTAGGAGGAGATAGATTTTGAAAATGTCAGTAAAACGCCAAAATGGCGACTTTGACCCAAAATGGCCGACTTCCTGTTGGTTTTAGTCTGTTGCTCCAAGAGGATTTTTTGTTCGCCCGAACATTTAGAATATTTGTAGCAATTTTCATAAAGATTGATGACGTGCAGTGGCGGGGCATCGTAAATAGGTGGCGCTCTCATTCAATTTTGCCCAAACAGTCCCAAGCACCCCAAAATATCAAATTTTTCACATTCCTTTGGGGGGGTACACAAAAATAGGCGCGTTTTCGTGCATGTTCAGGTCCCCAAAAATGCCTCCAATGTTTAAGAAGAAGAAGAAGAAGAAGAAGAATAAGGAAGAAACGGAGCAATTACAATAGGCCTTCGCACCGCCTTCGGTGCTCGGGCCTAATTAAAGCCGCAAGCGGCATCCATCGGGTCCGAGCTGCTTGGACCCCGCCACCCGATGTTGCCATGACAACAGGTGCTGTAACGCGTTAAGGACCCAACCTGTATGAATCCTGTCAAGTTTGGTGCAGATCCCACGTATTCCTATGGAGATATAAGCAAACCGTGTTTCATGGCGAGGTCATTTTCCATGAGTTGCCACGGTAACACGCTTCCTGCTATTAGAAAGATTTGAGGAGCGTTTGGTCCCCAACTTGTCAGGAAGCTTCCCACCAAGTTTGGAGTCAGTCGCACGAATCCCCTCAGACTAGTTCGTTCAAATATGATGTGTGTAAAGTGGAAAAAAGGAGCAAAAAATGGCCGCACACGCCAAGATGGCGGGCACCCCGTTGTCATGGCAACAGGTGTTAGATTGAGTTTTTTGCTCAGCTTGGGGTGTTATACGTGTGTGCCGAGTTTCGTATTCCTACGTCGAAGTAGATTTTAGGGACCCCATTCATTTGGGGAATTTATTTTTTTCTAGGTGGCGCTGTTGAGCCAATTTTGTATAGAAGTGTATGAGGACCTAAGAATATTGCAATTTTCGCCGGGCTTGACCTGTGTGCCAAGTTTCACAACTTTTCATGGGTGGTAAGGGGGTCAAATTTGGCCTCGAAGTGCTTAGAAGTATAACAAGCGGCATCCATCGGGTCCGAGCGTCCTGGACCCCGCCACCCGTCTCATACACCTGTTCCTAGCATGGTAGGTAACCTGGTAACATCATAGTTAACATGGTAAAACACCCAGCTGAAAATCTGAAATGTTGATATACTTAGTTAGCATTTTTTGATAGCATGCTAATTTGCTAGCTAACATGCTATATTGCCATGACAACAGGTGGTGCAATGCGTTAGGGACCCAACAAGTATGAATCCTGACAAGTTTGGTGCAGATCCCACGTATTCCTATGGAGATATAAGCAAACCGTGTTTCATGGCGAGGGCATTATTCCGTTGGTTGCCACGGTTACACGCTTCTTCCTATTAGAAAGATTTGAGGAGCGTTTGGTCCCCAACTTGTCAGGAAGCTTCCCACCAAGTTTGGAGTCAGTCGCACGAATCCCCTCAGACTAGTTCGTTCAAATGGCAGTGAAATCCAAGATGGCGGCCACCCCGTTGCCATGGCAACAGGTGTTTGATTGACTTCTTTGCTGGACTTGGGGTGTGACAAGTAGGAATCCTGTCAAGTTTGGTGCAGATCCCACGTATTTCTATGGAGATATGAGCAATCCGTGTTTCATGGCGAGAAGGCGTTTTTCCGTCGGTTGCCACGGTAACACGCTTTCTGCTATTAGAGAGATTTGAATAGCGTTTGGTCCCCAACTTGTCAGGAAGCTTCCCACCAAGTTTGGAGTCAGTCGCACGAATCCCCTCAGACTAGTTCGTTCAAATACGATGTGTGTAAAGTGGAAAAAATGGCAAAAAAATGGCCGCACACGGCAAGATGGCGGGCACCCAGTTGCCATGGCAACAGGTGTTACTTTGAGTTTTTTGGTCAACTCGGGGTGGTGCACGTGTGTGCCGAGTTTCGTCTTCCTACGTTGAAGTAGACTTCCGGGGCCCCATTCATGTGGTGATTTTTGGTGACTGTAGGTGGCGCTGTTGAGCCAATTTTGCATTGAATAGTATGCGGACTTTATAATATCCGATTTTCGCCAGGCTTGAGGTGTGTGCCAAGTTTCACAACTTTTCATGGGTGTTTAGGGGGTGAAATTTGGCGTCGAAATGCTTAGGAGGAGGAGGAGAAGGAGAATAAACATTTCAACCACAATAGGGCCTTGCCATACTTTGTATGGCTCGGACCCTAATTAAAGCCGCAAGCGGCATCCATCGGGTCCGAGCGGCCTGGACCCCGCCACCCGAGTCATACAGCTGTTCCTAGCATGGTAGGTAGCCGGTTAACATGGTAGGTAACATGGTAAAAGACCCAGCTGAGAATGTGAAATGTTGAAATACCTGGTTAGCATTATTTGCTAGCATGCTAATGTGCTAGCTTACATGCTATGTTGCCATGACAACAGGTGATGTAATGCGTTAAGGACCCAACCTGTATGAATCCTGTCAAGTATGGTGCAGTTCCCATGTATTCCTATGGAGATATGAGCAAACCGTGTTTCATGGCGAGAAGGCATTTTTTCGTTGGTTACCACGGTAACACTCTTTCTGCTATTAGAAAGATTTGAATAGCGTTTGATCCCCAACTTGTCAGGAAGCTTCCCACCAAGTTTGGCGTCACTCGCATGAATCCCCTCAGACTAGTTCGTTCAAATACGATGTGTGTAAAGTGCAAAAAATGGCAAAAAAATGGCCGTACAGGCCAAGATGGCGGGCACCCCGTAGTCATGGCAACAGGTGTTCGATTGACTTTTTTGCTCGACTCAGGGTGGTACACGTGTGTGCCGAGTTCCGTGTTCCTACGTCGAAGTAGACTTTCGTGACCCCATTCATTCGGGGATTTTATTTTTTTCTAGGTGGCGCTGTTGAGCCAATTTTGTATTGAAGTGTATGCGGACCTTAGAATATCGAAATTTTCGCCGGGCTTGAGGTGTGTGCAAAGTTTCACAACTTTTCATGGGTGTTTAGGCAGTGATATTTGGGCTCAAAGTTCTTAGAAGAATAATAATAATAATTAAAGCCGCAAGCGGCATCCATCGGGTCCGAGCTGCCTGGACCCCGCCACCCGATGTCGACATGACAACAGGTGGTGTAACGCGTTAAGGACCCAACCGGTATGAATCATGTCAAGTTTGGTGCAGTTCCCATGTATTCCTATAGAGATATGAGCAAACCGTGTTTCATGGCGAGAAGGCGTTTTTCCGTCAGTTGCCACGGTTACACGCTTTCTCCTATCAGAAAGATTTGAGTAGCGTTTGTTCCCCAAGTTGTCAGGAAGGTTCCCACCAAGTTTGGAGTCGGTCGCCCGAATCCCCTCAGACTAGTTCGTTCAAATGGCAGTGAAATCCAAGATGGTGGGTACACCGTTGCCATGGCAACAGGTGTTCAATTGACTTGTTTGCTGGACTTGGGGTGTGACACGTATGAATACTGTGAAGTTTGGTGCAGATCCCGTGTATTTCTAAGGAGATATGATCAACCGGTGTTTCATGGCGAGAAGGCTTTTTCCATCGGTTGCCACGGTTACACGCTTTCTCCTATTAGAAAGATTTGAATAGCGTTTGGTCCCCCACTTGTCAGGAAGCTTCCCACCAAGTTTGGAGTCAGTCGCACAAATCCCCTCAGACTAGTTCGTTAAAATGGCAATGAAATCCAAGATGGCTGCCACCCCGTTGCCATGGCAACAGGTGTTCGATTGACTTCTTTGCTGGACTTGGGGTGTCACAGGTATGAATACTGTGAACTTTGGTGCAGATCCCATCTATTTCTATGGAGATATGAGCAAACCGTGTTTCATGGCGAGAAGGTCATTTTCCATCGGTTGCCACGGTAACATGGTTTCTGCTATTAGAAAGATTTGAATAGCGTTTGGTTCCCAACTTGTCAGGAAGCTTCCCACCAAGTTTGGAGTCAGTCGCACGAATCGCCTCAGACTAGTTCGTTGAAATACGATGTGTGTAAAGTGCCAAAAATGGGAAAAATATGGCCGTACACGCCAAGATGGCGGGCGCCCCGTTGCCATGGCAACAGATGTTCGATTGAGTTTTTTGGTCGACTCGGGGTGTTACACGTGTGTACCGAGTTTCGTGTTCCTACGTGGAAGTAGACGTTCGGGACCCCATTCATGTGGTGATTTTTGGTGACTGTAGGTGGCGCTGTTGAGCCGATTTTGCATTGAAGTGTATGCGGACCTTATAATATCCGATTTTCGCCGGGCTTGACGTGTGTGCCAAGTTTCACAACTTTTCATGGGTGTTTAGGGGGTCAAATTTGCCGTCGAAATGCTTAGAAGAAGGAGGAGGAGAATAATAATTAAAGCCGCAAGCGGCATCCATCGGGTCCGAGCGTCCTGGACCCCGCCACCCGATGTGGCCATGAGAACAGGTGGTGTAATGCGTTAAGGACCCAACGTGTATGAATCCTGTCAAGTTTGGTGCAGTTCCCATTTATTCCTGTGGAGATATGAGCAAACCGTGTTTCATGGCGAGAAGGCTTTTTCCGTCGGTTGCCACGGTTACACGCTTTCTCCTATTAGAAAGATTTGAATAGCGTTTGGTCCCCAACTTGTCAGGAAGGTTCCCAGCAAGTTTGGAGTCGGTTGCACGAATCTCCTCAGACTAGTTCGTTCAAAAGGCAGTTAAATCCAAGATGGCGGGCACGCCGTTGTCATGGCAACAGGTGTTCAATTGACTTCTTTGCTGCACTTGGGGTGTGACATGTAAGAATACTGTGAACTTTGGTGAAGATCCCATGTATTTCTATGGAGATATGAGCAAACCGTGTTTCATGGCGAGAAGGTCATTTTCCGTGGGTTGTCACGGTAACACGCTTTCTGCTATTACAAAGATTTGAATAGCGTTTGGTCCCCAACTTGTAAGGAGGCTTCCTATTAAGTTTGGAGTCAATCGCACGAATCCCCTCAGACTAGTTCGTTAAAATACGATGTGTGTAAAGTGCAAAAAATGGCCAAAACATGGCCGCACACGCCAAGATGGCGGGCACCCCGTTTCCATGGCAACAGGTGTTTCATTGACTTTTTTGCTGGACTCGGGGTGGTATACGTGTGTGCCGAGTTTCGTCTTCCTACGTCGAAGTAGACTTTTGGGACCCCATTCATTTGGGGATTTTTTTGGTCTCTAGGTGGCGCTGTTGAGCCATTTTTGCATTGAAGTGTATGCGGACCATAGAATATCGAAATTTGCTCGGGGCTTGATGTGTGTGCCGAATTTCACAACTTTTCATGGGTGTTTAGGGGGTCAAATATGGCTTTTAGGCGCTTAGAAGGAGGAGAATAAACATTTGGAAAACAATAGGGCCCCGCCATACTTTGTATGGCTCGGACCCTAATTAAAGCCGCAAGCGGCATCCATCGGGTCCGAGCGGCCTGGACCCCGCCACCCGTGTCATACACCTTTTCCTAGCATGGTAGGTAACCTGGTCACATCATATTTAACATGGTAAAACACCCAGCTGAAAATCTGAAATGTTGATATACTTAGTTAGCATTTTTTGCTTGCATGCTAATTCTGCTAGCTAACAAGCTATGTTGCCATGAGAACAGGTGGTGCAATGCGTTAGGGACCCAACAAGTATGAATCCTGTCAAGTTTGGTGCAGATCCCATCTATTTCTGTGGAAATATGAGCAAACCGTCTTTCATGGCGAGAAGGCTTTTTCCGTCGGTTGCCACGGTTACACGCTTTCTCCTATTAGAAAGATTTGAATAGCGTTTGGTCCCCAACTTGTCATGAACGTTCCCACCAAGTTTGGAGTCGGTGGCACGAATCTCCTCAGACTAGTTCACTCACATGGCAATGAAATCCAAGATGGCGGGCACCCCGTTGCCATGGCAACAGGTGTTTGATTGACTTCTTTGCTGGACTTGGGGTGTCACACGTATGAATACTGTCAAGTTTGGTGCAGATCCCAGGTATTTCTATGGAGATATGAGCAAACCGTGTTTCATGGCGAGAAGGCATTTTTCCGTCAGTTGCCACGGTAACACGCTTTCTCCTATTAGAAAGATTCGAATAGCGTTTGGTCCCCAACTTGTCAGGAAGGTTCCCACCAAGTTTGGAGGCAGTCGCACGAATCCCCTCAGACTAGTTTGTTCAAATACGATGTGTGTAAAGTGGAAGAAATGGCCAAAAAATGGCCGCACACGGCAAGATGGCGGGCAACCCGTTGCCATGGTAACAGGTGTTTGATTGACTTTTTTGGTCAGGTTGGGGTGTTAGACGTGTGTGCCGAGTTTCGTCTTCCTACGTCGAAGTACACTTTCTGCACCCCATTCATTTGGGTATTTTTGGGGTGTCTAGGGGGCGCCGTTGAGCCACTTTTGCATTGAAGTGTATGCGGACATGAGAATATCAAAATTTTCACCGGGCTTGATGTGTGTGCCAAGTTTCACAACTTTTCATGGGTGTTTAGGCAGTGATATTTGGGCTCAAAGTTCTTAGAAGAATAATAATAATTAAAGCCGCAAGCGGCATCCATCGGGTCCGAGCTGCCTGGACCCCGCCACCCGATGTCGCCATGACAACAGGTGCTGTAATGTTTTTTTGTATTAGAAAGATTTGAGGAGCGTTTGGTCCCCAACTTGCCAGGAAGCTTCACACCAAGTTTGGAGTCAGTCGCACGAATCCCCTCAGACTAGTTTGTTCAAATGGCAGTGAAATCCAAGATGGCGGGCACCCTGTTGCTATGGCAACAGGTGTTCGATTGACATCAATGCTGGACTTGGGTTGTCAGAAGTATGAATCCTGGCAAGTTTGGTGCAGATCCCACGTATTCCTATGGAGATATAAGCAAACCGTGTTTCATGGCGAGGGCATTTTTCGTCAGTTGCCACGGTTACACGCTTTTTCCTATTAGAAAGATTTGAGGAGCGTTTGGTCCCCAACTTGTCAGGAAGGTTCCCACCAAGTTTGGACTCAGTCGCACGAATCCCCCTCACACTAGTTGGTTCAAATGGGAGGGAAATCCAAGATGGCGGGCAGTGCGTTGCCATGGCAACAGGTGTTCTATTGACATCAATGCCGGAGTTGGGGTGTCACAAGTATGAATCCTGTCAAGTTTGGTGCAGATCCCACGTATTCCTATGGAGATATAAGCAAACCGTGTTTCATGGCGAGGGCATTTTTCCGTCGGTTGCCACGGTTACACGCTTTTTCCTATTAGAAAGATTTGAGGAGCGTTTGGTCCCCAACTTGTCAGGAAGCTTCCCACCAAGTTTGAAGTCAGTCGCACGAATCCCCTCAGACTAGTTCGTTAAAATGGCAGTTAAATCCAAGATGGCGGGCACCCCGTTGCCATGGCAACAGGTGTTCTATTGACTTCTTTGCTGGACTTGGGGTGTCACACGTATGAATCCTGTCAAGTTTGGTGCAGTTCCCATCTATTTCTATGGAGATATGAGCAAACCGTGTTTCATGGCGAGAAGGCTGTTTTCCGTCGGTTGCCACGGTAACACGTTTCCTGCTATTAGAAAGATTTGAACAATTTTTGGTCCCCAACTTGTCAGGAAGCTTCCCACCAAGTTTGGAGTCCATCGCACGAATCCCCTCAGACTAGTTCGTTCAAATACGATGTGTGTAAAGTGCAAAAAATGGCAAAAAAATGGCCGAACACGCCAAGATGGCGGGCGCCCTGTTGCCATGGCGACAGGTGTTACTTTGAGTTTTTTGGTCAACTCGGGGTGGTGCACGTGTGTGCCGAGTTTTGTCTTCCTACGTTGAAGTAGACTTCCGGGGCCCCATTCATGTGGTGATTTTTGGTGACTGTAGGTGGCGCTGTTGAGCCAATTTTGCATTGAAGTGTATGCGGACCTTATAATATCCGAGTTACGCCGGACGTGACGTCTGTGCCAAGTTTCACAACTTTTCATGGGTGTTTAGGGGGTCAAATTTGGGGTCAAAGCGCTTAGGAGAACGAGAATAATAAACATAGCAGAAACAATAGGGCCCCGCCATACTTTGTATGGCTCGGACCCTAATAATTAAAGCCGCAAGCGGCATCCATCGGGTCCGAGCTGCCTGGACCCCGCCACCCGATGTCGCCATGACAACAGGTGCTGTAAAGTTTTTTTGTATTAGAAAGATTTGAGGAGCGTTTGGTCCCCAACTTGTCAGGAAGCTTCACACCAAGTTTGGAGTCAGTCGCACGAATCCCCTCAGACTAGTTTGTTCAAATGGCAGTGAAATCCAAGATGGCGGGCACCCTGTTGCTATGGCAACAGGTGTTCGATTGACATCAATGCTGGACTTGGGTTGTCAGAAGTATGAATCCTGTGAAGTTTGGTGCAGATCCCACGTATTCCTATGGAGATATAAGCAAACCGTGTTTCATGGCGAGGGCATTTTTCGTCAGTTGCCACGGTTACACGCTTTTTCCTATTAGAAAGATTTGAGGAGCGTTTGGTCCCCAACTTGTCAGGAAGGTTCCCACCAAGTTTGGACTCAGTCACACGAATCCCCTCACACTAGTTCGTTAAAATGGGAGTGAAATCCAAGATGGCGGGCAGTGCGTTGCCATGGCAACAGGTGTTCTATTGACATCAATGCCGGAGTTGGGGTGTCACAAGTATGAATCCTGTCAAGTTTGGTGCAGATCCCATGTATTCCTATGGAGATATAAGCAAACCGTGTTTCATGGCGAGGGCATTTTTTCCGTCTGTTGCCACGGTTACACGCTTTTTCCTATTAGAAAGATTTGAGGAGCGTTTGGTCCCCAACTTGTCAGGAAGCTTCCCACCAAGTTTGAAGTCAATCGCACGAATCCCCTCAGACTAGTTCGTTAAAATGGCAGTTAAATCCAAGATGGCGGGCACCCCGTTGCCATGGCAACAGGTGTTCTATTGACTTCTTTGCTGGACTTGGGGTGTCACAGGTATGAATCCTGTCAAGTTTGGTGCAGTTCCCATCTATTTCTATGGAGATATGAGCAAACCGTGTTTCATGGCGAGAAGGCGGTTTTCCGTCGGTTGCCACGGTAACACGTTTCCTGCTATTAGAAAGATTTGAACAACTTTTGGTCCCCAACTTGTCAGGAAGCTTCCCACCAAGTTTGGAGTCAATCGCACGAATCCCCTCAGACTAGTTCGTTCAAATACGATGTGTGTAAAGTGCAAAAAATGGCAAAAAAATGGCCGCACACGCCAAGATGGCGGGCACCCTGTTGCCATGGCGACAGGTGTTACATTGAGTTTTTTGGTCAACACGGGGTGGTACACGTGTGTGCCGAGTTTCGTCTTCCTACGTTGAAGTAGACTTCCTGGGCCCCATTCATGTGGTGATTTTTGGTGACTCTAGGTGGCGCTGTTGAGCCAATTTTGCATTGAATAGTATGCGGACCTTATAATATCCGATTTTCGCCGGGCTTGACATGTGTGCCAAGTTTCACAACTTTTCATGGGTGTTTAGGGGGTCAAATTTGGCGTCGAAATGCTTAGGAGGAGGAGGAGAAGGAGAATAAACATTTCAACCACAATAGGGCCTTGCCATACTTTGTATGGCTCGGACCCTAATTAAAGCCGCAAGCGGCATCCATCGGGTCCGAGCGGCCTGGACCCCGCCACCCGTGTCATACACCTTTTCCTAGCATGGTAGGTAACCTGGTCACATCATATTTAACATGGTAAAACACCCAGCTGAAAATCTGAAATGTTGATATACTTAGTTAGCATTTTTTGCTTGCATGCTAATTCTGCTAGCTAACATGCTATGTTGCCATGAGAACAGGTGGTGCAATGCGTTAGGGACCCAACAAGTATGAATCCTGTCAAGTTTGGTGCAGATCCCATCTATTTCTGTGGAAATATGAGCAAACCGTCTTTCATGGCGAGAAGGCTTTTTCCGTCGGTTGCCACGGTTACACGCTTTCTCCTATTAGAAAGATTTGAATAGCGTTTGGTCCCCAACTTGTCATGAACGTTCCCACCAAGTTTGGAGTCGGTGGCACGAATCTCCTCAGACTAGTTCACTCACATGGCAGTGAAATCCAAGATGGCGGGCACCCCGTTGCCATGGCAACAGGTGTTTGATTGACTTCTTTGCTGGACTTGGGGTGTCACACGTATGAATACTGTCAAGTTTGGTGCAGATCCCAGGTATTTCTATGGAGATATGAGCAAACCGTGTTTCATGGCGAGAAGGTCATTTTCCGTCGGTTGCCACGGTAACACGCTTTCTGCTATTAGAAAGATTTGAATATCGTTTGGTCCCCAACTTGTGAGGAAGCTTCCCACCAAGTTTGGAGTCAGTCGCACGAATCCCCTCAGACTAGTTCGTTCAAATACGATGTGTGTAAAGTGCAAAAAATGGCCAAAAAATGGACGCACACGCCAAGATGGCGGGCACCCCGTTGCCATGACAACAGATGTTTGATTGACTTTTTTGCTCGACTCGGGGTGTTACACGTGTGTGCCAAGTTTCGTGTTCCTGCGTCGAAGTAGACGTTTGTGTCCCCATTATATTGGGGGTAATTTATTTTTTCTAGGTGGCGCTGTTGAGCCATTTTTGCATTGAAGTGTATGCAGTCCATAGAATATTGCAATTTTCGCCGGGCTTGAGGTGTGTGCCAAGTTTCACAACTTTTCATGGGTGTTTAGGGGGTCAAATTAGGGGTCGAAGCGCTTAGGAGGAGAAGTATAATAATAAACATAGCAGAAACAATAGGGCCTTGCCATACTTTGTATGGCTCGGACCCTAATAATAAACATTTCAGGAACAATAGGGTCTCGCCATACTTTGTATGGCTCGGACCCTAATTAAAGCCGCAAGCGGCATCCATCGGGTCCGAGCGGCCTGGACCCCGCCACCCGATGTTGCCATGACAACAGGTGGTGTAACGCGTTAAGGACCCAACAAGTATGAATCCTGTCAAGTTTGGTGGAGTTCCCACGTATTCCTGTGGAGATATGAGCAAACCGTGTTTCATGGCGAGAAGGTCATTTTCCGTCGGTTGCCACGGTAACACGCTTTCTGCTATTAGAAAGATTTGAATATCGTTTGGTCCCCAACTTGTGAGGAAGGTTCCCACCAAGTTTGGAGTCAGTCGCACGAATCCCCTCAGACTAGTTCGTTCAAATACGATGTGTGTAAAGTGCAAAAAATGGCCAAAAAATGGACGCACACGCCAAGATGGCGGGCACCCCGTTGCCATGACAACAGATGTTTGATTGACTTTTTTGCTCGACTCGGGGTGTTACACGTGTGTGCCAAGTTTCGTGTTCCTGCGTCGAAGTAGACGTTTGTGTCCCCATTATATTGGGGGTAATTTATTTTTTCTAGGTGGCGCTGTTGAGCCATTTTTGCATTGAAGTGTATGCAGTCCATAGAATATTGCAATTTTCGCCGGGCTTGAGGTGTGTGCCAAGTTTCACAACTTTTCATGGGTGTTTAGGGGGTCAAATTAGGGGTCGAAGCGCTTAGGAGGAGAAGTATAATAATAAACATAGCAGAAACAATAGGGCCTTGCCATACTTTGTATGGCTCGGACCCTAATAATAAACATTTCAGGAACAATAGGGTCTCGCCATACTTTGTATGGCTCGGACCCTAATTAAAGCCGCAAGCGGCATCCATCGGGTCCGAGCGGCCTGGACCCCGCCACCCGATGTCGCCATGACAAGAGGTGTTGTAATGCGTTAAGGACCCAAAGTGTATGAATCCTGTCAAGTTTGGTGCAGTTCCCATTTATTCCTGTGGAGATGTAAGCAAACCGTGTTTCATGGCGAGAAGGCGTTTTCCGTCGGTTGCCACGGTAACAGGCTTTCTCCTATTAGAAAGATTTGAATAGCGTTTGGTCCCCAACTTTTCAGCAAGCTTCCCACCAAGTGTGGAGTCAGTTGCACGAATCCCCTCAGAGTAGTTTGTTCAAATGGCAATGAAATCCAAGATGGCGGCCACCCCGTTGCCATGGCAACAGGTGTTTGATTGAATACGTTGCTGGACTTGGGGTGTCACAGGTATGAATGCTGTGAAGTTTGGTGAAGATCTCGTGTATTTCTATGGAGATATGATCAACCCGTGTTTCATGGCGAGAAGGCTTTTTCCGTCGGTTGCCACGGTTACAGGCTTTTTCCTATTAGAAAGATTTGAATAGCGTTTGGTCCCCAACTTGTCAGTAACGTTCCCACCAAGTTTGGAGTCTGTCGCACGAATCCCCTCAGACTAGTTCGTTGAAATGGCAATGAAATCCAAGATGGCGGGCACCCCGTTGCCATGGCAACAGGTGTTCAATTGACTTGTTTGCTGGACTTGGTGTGTCACCAGTATGAATACTGTGAACTTTGGTGCAGATCCCATCTATTTCTATGGAGATGTGAGCAAACCGTGTTTCATGGCGAGAAGGTCATTTTCCGTCGGTTGCCACGGTAACACGCTTTCTGCTATTAGAAAGATTTGAATATCGTTTGGTCCCCAACTTGTCAGGAAGCTTCCCACCAAGTTTGGAGTCAGTCGCACGAATCCCCTCAGACTAGTTCGTTCAAATAGGATGTGTGTAAAGTGCAAAAAATGGCCGCACACACCAAGATGGCGGGCACCCCGTTGTCATGACAACAGATGTTTGATTGACTTTTTTGCTCGACTCGGGATGTTACACGTGTGTGCCGAGTTTCGTGTTCCTGCGTCAAAGTAGACGTTTGTGTCCCCATTATATTGGGGGTAATTTATTTTTTCTAGGTGGCGCTGTTGAGCCATTTTTGCATTGAAGTGTATGCAGTCCATAGAATATTGCAATTTTCGCCGGGCTTGAGGTGTGTGCCAAGTTTCATAACTTTTCATGGGTGTTTAGGGGGTCAAATTTGGGGTCGAAGCGCTTAGGAGGAGAAGTATAATAATAAACATTTCAGGAACAATAGGGCCTTGCCATGCTTTGTATGGCTCGGACCCTAATTAAAGCCGCAAGCGGCATCCATCGGGTCCGAGCTGCCTGGACCCCGCCACCCGATGTCGACATGACAACAGGTGGTGTAACGCGTTAAGGACCCAACCGGTATGAATCATGTCAAGTTTGGTGCAGTTCCCATGTATTCCTATAGAGATATGAGCAAACCGTGTTTCATGGCGAGAAGGCGTTTTTCCGTCAGTTGCCACGGTTACACGCTTTCTCCTATCAGAAAGATTTGAGTAGCGTTTGTTCCCCAAGTTGTCAGGAAGGTTCCCACCAAGTTTGGAGTCGGTCGCCCGAATCCCCTCAGACTAGTTCGTTCAAATGGCAGTGAAATCCAAGATGGCGGGTACACCGTTGCCATGGCAACAGGTGTTCAATTGACTTGTTTGCTGGACTTGGGGTGTGACACGTATGAATACTGTGAAGTTTGGTGCAGATCCCGTGTATTTCTAAGGAGATATGATCAACCGGTGTTTCATGGCGAGAAGGCTTTTTCCATCGGTTGCCACGGTTACACGCTTTCTCCTATTAGAAAGATTTGAATAGCGTTTGGTCCCCCACTTGTCAGGAAGCTTCCCACCAAGTTTGGAGTCAGTCGCACAAATCCCCTCAGACTAGTTCGTTAAAATGGCAATGAAATCCAAGATGGCTGCCACCCCGTTGGCATGGCAACAGGTGTTCGATTGACTTCTTTGCTGGACTTGGGGTGTCACAGGTATGAATACTGTGAACTTTGGTGCAGATCCCATCTATTTCTATGGAGATATGAGCAAACCGTGTTTCATGGCGAGAAGGTCATTTTCCATCGGTTGCCACGGTAACATGGTTTCTGCTATTAGAAAGATTTGAATAGCGTTTGGTTCCCAACTTGTCAGGAAGCTTCCCACCAAGTTTGGAGTCAGTCGCACGAATCGCCTCAGACTAGTTCGTTGAAATACGATGTGTGTAAAGTGCCAAAAATGGGAAAAATATGGCCGTACACGCCAAGATGGCGGGCGCCCCGTTGCCATGGCAACAGATGTTCGATTGAGTTTTTTGGTCGACTCGGGGTGTTACACGTGTGTACCGAGTTTCGTGTTCCTACGTGGAAGTAGACGTTCGGGACCCCATTCATGTGGTGATTTTTGGTGACTGTAGGTGGCGCTGTTGAGCCGATTTTGCATTGAAGTGTATGCGGACCTTATAATATCCGATTTTCGCCGGGCTTGACGTGTGTGCCAAGTTTCACAACTTTTCATGGGTGTTTAGGGGGTCAAATTTGCCGTCGAAATGCTTAGAAGAAGGAGGAGGAGAATAATAATTAAAGCCGCAAGCGGCATCCATCGGGTCCGAGCGTCCTGGACCCCGCCACCCGATGTGGCCATGAGAACAGGTGGTGTAATGCGTTAAGGACCCAACGTGTATGAATCCTGTCAAGTTTGGTGCAGTTCCCATTTATTCCTGTGGAGATATGAGCAAACCGTGTTTCATGGCGAGAAGGCTTTTTCCGTCGGTTGCCACGGTTACACGCTTTCTCCTATTAGAAAGATTTGAATAGCGTTTGGTCCCCAACTTGTCAGGAAGGTTCCCAGCAAGTTTGGAGTCGGTTGCACGAATCTCCTCAGACTAGTTCGTTCAAAAGGCAGTTAAATCCAAGATGGCGGGCACGCCGTTGTCATGGCAACAGGTGTTCAATTGACTTCTTTGCTGCACTTGGGGTGTGACATGTAAGAATACTGTGAACTTTGGTGAAGATCCCATGTATTTCTATGGAGATATGAGCAAACCGTGTTTCATGGCGAGAAGGTCATTTTCCGTGGGTTGTCACGGTAACACGCTTTCTGCTATTACAAAGATTTGAATAGCGTTTGGTCCCCAACTTGTAAGGAGGCTTCCTATTAAGTTTGGAGTCAATCGCACGAATCCCCTCAGACTAGTTCGTTAAAATACGATGTGTGTAAAGTGCAAAAAATGGCCAAAACATGGCCGCACACGCCAAGATGGCGGGCACCCCGTTTCCATGGCAACAGGTGTTTCATTGACTTTTTTGCTGGACTCGGGGTGGTATACGTGTGTGCCGAGTTTCGTCTTCCTACGTCGAAGTAGACTTTTGGGACCCCATTCATTTGGGGATTTTTTTGGTCTCTAGGTGGCGCTGTTGAGCCATTTTTGCATTGAAGTGTATGCGGACCATAGAATATCGAAATTTGCTCGGGGCTTGATGTGTGTGCCGAATTTCACAACTTTTCATGGGTGTTTAGGGGGTCAAATATGGCTTTTAGGCGCTTAGAAGGAGGAGAATAAACATTTGGAAAACAATAGGGCCCCGCCATACTTTGTATGGCTCGGACCCTAATTAAAGCCGCAAGCGGCATCCATCGGGTCCGAGCGGCCTGGACCCCGCCACCCGTGTCATACACCTTTTCCTAGCATGGTAGGTAACCTGGTCACATCATATTTAACATGGTAAAACACCCAGCTGAAAATCTGAAATGTTGATATACTTAGTTAGCATTTTTTGCTTGCATGCTAATTCTGCTAGCTAACAAGCTATGTTGCCATGAGAACAGGTGGTGCAATGCGTTAGGGACCCAACAAGTATGAATCCTGTCAAGTTTGGTGCAGATCCCATCTATTTCTGTGGAAATATGAGCAAACCGTCTTTCATGGCGAGAAGGCTTTTTCCGTCGGTTGCCACGGTTACACGCTTTCTCCTATTAGAAAGATTTGAATAGCGTTTGGTCCCCAACTTGTCATGAACGTTCCCACCAAGTTTGGAGTCGGTGGCACGAATCTCCTCAGACTAGTTCACTCACATGGCAATGAAATCCAAGATGGCGGGCACCCCGTTGCCATGGCAACAGGTGTTTGATTGACTTCTTTGCTGGACTTGGGGTGTCACACGTATGAATACTGTCAAGTTTGGTGCAGATCCCAGGTATTTCTATGGAGATATGAGCAAACCGTGTTTCATGGCGAGAAGGCATTTTTCCGTCAGTTGCCACGGTAACACGCTTTCTCCTATTAGAAAGATTCGAATAGCGTTTGGTCCCCAACTTGTCAGGAAGGTTCCCACCAAGTTTGGAGGCAGTCGCACGAATCCCCTCAGACTAGTTTGTTCAAATACGATGTGTGTAAAGTGGAAGAAATGGCCAAAAAATGGCCGCACACGGCAAGATGGCGGGCAACCCGTTGCCATGGTAACAGGTGTTTGATTGACTTTTTTGGTCAGGTTGGGGTGTTAGACGTGTGTGCCGAGTTTCGTCTTCCTACGTCGAAGTACACTTTCTGCACCCCATTCATTTGGGTATTTTTGGGGTGTCTAGGGGGCGCCGTTGAGCCACTTTTGCATTGAAGTGTATGCGGACATGAGAATATCAAAATTTTCACCGGGCTTGATGTGTGTGCCAAGTTTCACAACTTTTCATGGGTGTTTAGGCAGTGATATTTGGGCTCAAAGTTCTTAGAAGAATAATAATAATTAAAGCCGCAAGCGGCATCCATCGGGTCCGAGCGGCCTGGACCCCGCCACCCATCTCATACACCTTTTCCTAGCATGGTAGGTAACCTGGTCACATCATATTTAACATGGTAAAACACCCAGCTGAAAATCTGAAATGTTGATATACTTAGTTAGCATTTTTTGCTTGCATGCTAATTCTGCTAGCTAACATGCTATGTTGCCATGACAACAGGTGTTGTAATGCGTTAGGGACCCAACAAGTATGAATCCTGTCAAGTTTGGTGCAGATCCCATCTATTTCTGTGGAAATATGAGCAAACCGTGTTTCATGGCGAGAAGGCTTTTTCCGTCGGTTGCCACGGTTACACGCTTTCTCCTATTAGAAAGATTTGAATAGCGTTTGGTCCCCAACTTGTCATGAACGTTCCCACCAAGTTTGGAGTCGGTCGCCCGAATCCCCTCAGACTAGTTCGTTCAAATGGCAGTGAAATCCAAGATGGCGGGCACGCCGTTGTCATGGCAACAGCTGTTCGATTGACTTCTTTGCTGGACTTGGGGTGGGACACGTATGAATGCTGTGAAGTTTGGTGAAGATCCCGTGTATTTCTATGGAGATATGAGCCAACCGTGTTTCATGGCGAGGAGGCTTTTTCGGTCTGTTGCCACGGTTACAGGCTTTTTCCTATTAGAAAGATTTGAATAGCGTTTGTTCCCCAACTTGTCAGGAAGGTTCCCACCAAGTTTGGAGTCAGTCGCACGAATCTCCTCAGACTAGTTCGTTCAAATGGCAGTGAAATCCAAGATGGCGGGCACGCCGTTGTCATGGCAACAGCTGTTCGATTGACTTCTTTGCTGGACTTGGGGTGTCACAAGTATGAATCCTATCAAGTTTGGTGCAGATCCCACGTATTTCTATGGAGATATGAGCAAACCGTGTTTCATGGCGAGAAGGCGTTCTTCCGTCGGTTGCCACGGTAACACGCTTTCTGCTATTAGAAAGATTTGAATAGCGTTTGGTCCCCAACTTGTCAGGAAGCTTCCCACCAAGTTTGGAGTCAATCGCACGAATCCCCTCAGACTAGTTCGTTGAAATACCATGTGTGTAAAGTGCAAAAAATGGGCAAAAAATGGCCGCACACGCCAAGATGGCGGGCACCCCGTTGCCATGGCAACAGGTGTTTCATTGAGTTTTATTTTGGACTTGGGGTGTTACACGTGTGTGCCGAGTTTCGTCTTCCTACATCGAAGTAGACGTTGGGGTCCCCATTCATTTTGGGGTATTTTTTTTTTCTAGGTGGCGCTGTTGAGCCAATTTTGCATTGAAGTGTATGCAGACTTTATAATATCCGATTTTCGCCGGGCTTGACGTGTGTGCCAAGTTTCACAACTTTTCATGGGTGTTTAGGGGGTCAAATTTGGCGTCGAAATGCTTAGAAGGAGAAGTATAATAAACATTTGGAAAACAATAGGGTCCTTCCATACTTCGTATGGCTCGGACCCTAATTAAAGCCGCAAGCGGCATCCATCGGGTCCGAGCTGCCTGGACCCCGCCACCCGATGTCGCCATGACAACAGGTGCTGTAATGTTTTTTTGTATTAGAAAGATTTGAGGAGCGTTTGGTCCCCAACTTGCCAGGAAGCTTCACACCAAGTTTGGAGTCAGTCGCACGAATCCCCTCAGACTAGTTTGTTCAAATGGCAGTGAAATCCAAGATGGCGGGCACCCTGTTGCTATGGCAACAGGTGTTCGATTGACATCAATGCTGGACTTGGGTTGTCAGAAGTATGAATCCTGGCAAGTTTGGTGCAGATCCCACGTATTCCTATGGAGATATAAGCAAACCGTGTTTCATGGCGAGGGCATTTTTCGTCAGTTGCCACGGTTACACGCTTTTTCCTATTAGAAAGATTTGAGGAGCGTTTGGTCCCCAACTTGTCAGGAAGGTTCCCACCAAGTTTGGACTCAGTCGCACGAATCCCCTCACACTAGTTGGTTCAAATGGGAGGGAAATCCAAGATGGCGGGCAGTGCGTTGCCATGGCAACAGGTGTTCTATTGACATCAATGCCGGAGTTGGGGTGTCACAAGTATGAATCCTGTCAAGTTTGGTGCAGATCCCACGTATTCCTATGGAGATATAAGCAAACCGTGTTTCATGGCGAGGGCATTTTTCCGTCGGTTGCCACGGTTACACGCTTTTTCCTATTAGAAAGATTTGAGGAGCGTTTGGTCCCCAACTTGTCAGGAAGCTTCCCACCAAGTTTGAAGTCAGTCGCACGAATCCCCTCAGACTAGTTCGTTAAAATGGCAGTTAAATCCAAGATGGCGGGCACCCCGTTGCCATGGCAACAGGTGTTCTATTGACTTCTTTGCTGGACTTGGGGTGTCACACGTATGAATCCTGTCAAGTTTGGTGCAGTTCCCATCTATTTCTATGGAGATATGAGCAAACCGTGTTTCATGGCGAGAAGGCTGTTTTCCGTCGGTTGCCACGGTAACACGTTTCCTGCTATTAGAAAGATTTGAACAATTTTTGGTCCCCAACTTGTCAGGAAGCTTCCCACCAAGTTTGGAGTCCATCGCACGAATCCCCTCAGACTAGTTCGTTCAAATACGATGTGTGTAAAGTGCAAAAAATGGCAAAAAAATGGCCGAACACGCCAAGATGGCGGGCGCCCTGTTGCCATGGCGACAGGTGTTACTTTGAGTTTTTTGGTCAACTCGGGGTGGTGCACGTGTGTGCCGAGTTTTGTCTTCCTACGTTGAAGTAGACTTCCGGGGCCCCATTCATGTGGTGATTTTTGGTGACTGTAGGTGGCGCTGTTGAGCCAATTTTGCATTGAAGTGTATGCGGACCTTATAATATCCGAGTTACGCCGGACGTGACGTCTGTGCCAAGTTTCACAACTTTTCATGGGTGTTTAGGGGGTCAAATTTGGGGTCAAAGCGCTTAGGAGAACGAGAATAATAAACATAGCAGAAACAATAGGGCCCCGCCATACTTTGTATGGCTCGGACCCTAATAATTAAAGCCGCAAGCGGCATCCATCGGGTCCGAGCTGCCTGGACCCCGCCACCCGATGTCGCCATGACAACAGGTGCTGTAAAGTTTTTTTGTATTAGAAAGATTTGAGGAGCGTTTGGTCCCCAACTTGTCAGGAAGCTTCACACCAAGTTTGGAGTCAGTCGCACGAATCCCCTCAGACTAGTTTGTTCAAATGGCAGTGAAATCCAAGATGGCGGGCACCCTGTTGCTATGGCAACAGGTGTTCGATTGACATCAATGCTGGACTTGGGTTGTCAGAAGTATGAATCCTGTGAAGTTTGGTGCAGATCCCACGTATTCCTATGGAGATATAAGCAAACCGTGTTTCATGGCGAGGGCATTTTTCGTCAGTTGCCACGGTTACACGCTTTTTCCTATTAGAAAGATTTGAGGAGCGTTTGGTCCCCAACTTGTCAGGAAGGTTCCCACCAAGTTTGGACTCAGTCACACGAATCCCCTCACACTAGTTCGTTAAAATGGGAGTGAAATCCAAGATGGCGGGCAGTGCGTTGCCATGGCAACAGGTGTTCTATTGACATCAATGCCGGAGTTGGGGTGTCACAAGTATGAATCCTGTCAAGTTTGGTGCAGATCCCAGGTATTCCTATGGAGATATAAGCAAACCGTGTTTCATGGCGAGGGCATTTTTCCGTCGGTTGCCACGGTTACACGCTTTTTCCTATTAGAAAGATTTGAGGAGCGTTTGGTCCCCAACTTGTCAGGAAGCTTCCCACCAAGTTTGAAGTCAATCGCACGAATCCCCTCAGACTAGTTCGTTAAAATGGCAGTTAAATCCAAGATGGCGGGCACCCCGTTGCCATGGCAACAGGTGTTCTATTGACTTCTTTGCTGGACTTGGGGTGTCACAGGTATGAATCCTGTCAAGTTTGGTGCAGTTCCCATCTATTTCTATGGAGATATGAGCAAACCGTGTTTCATGGCGAGAAGGCGGTTTTCCGTCGGTTGCCACGGTAACACGTTTCCTGCTATTAGAAAGATTTGAACAACTTTTGGTCCCCAACTTGTCAGGAAGCTTCCCACCAAGTTTGGAGTCAATCGCACGAATCCCCTCAGACTAGTTCGTTCAAATACGATGTGTGTAAAGTGCAAAAAATGGCAAAAAAATGGCCGCACACGCCAAGATGGCGGGCACCCTGTTGCCATGGCGACAGGTGTTACATTGAGTTTTTTGGTCAACACGGGGTGGTACACGTGTGTGCCGAGTTTCGTCTTCCTACGTTGAAGTAGACTTCCTGGGCCCCATTCATGTGGTGATTTTTGGTGACTCTAGGTGGCGCTGTTGAGCCAATTTTGCATTGAATAGTATGCGGACCTTATAATATCCGATTTTCGCCGGGCTTGACATGTGTGCCAAGTTTCACAACTTTTCATGGGTGTTTAGGGGGTCAAATTTGGCGTCGAAATGCTTAGGAGGAGGAGGAGAAGGAGAATAAACATTTCAACCACAATAGGGCCTTGCCATACTTTGTATGGCTCGGACCCTAATTAAAGCCGCAAGCGGCATCCATCGGGTCCGAGCTGCCTGGACCCCGCCACCCGATGTCTCCCTGACAACAGGTGGTGTAATGCGTTAAGGACCCAACGTGTGTGAATACTGTCTAGTTTGGTGCCGTTCCCATTTATTCCTGTGGAGATATAAGCAATCCGTGTTTCATGGCGAGAAGGCTTTTTCGGTCTGTTGCCACGGTTACAGGCTTTTTCCTATTAGAAAGATTTGAATAGCGTTTGTTCCCCAACTTGTCAGGAAGGTTCCCACTAAGTGTGGAGTCAGTCGCACGAATCTCCTCAGACTAGTTCGTTCAAATGGCAGTGAAATCCAAGATGGCGGGCACGCCGTTGTCATGGCAACAGCTGTTCGATTGACGTCTTTGCTGCACTTGGGGTGTCACCAGTATGAATACTGTGAAGTTTGGTGCAGATCCCATGTATTTACATGGAGATATGAGCAAACCGTGTTTCATGGCGAGAAGGTCATTTTCCGTCGGTTGCCACGGTAACATGCTTTCTGCTATTAGAAAGATTTGAACAATTTTTGGTCCCCAACTTGTCAGGAAGCTTCCCACCAAGTTTGGAGTCAGTCGCACGAATCCCCTCAGACTAGTTCGTTCAAATACGATGTGTGTAAAGTGCAAAAAATGGCAAAAAAATGGCCGCACACGCCAAGATGGCGGGCGCCCCGTTGCCATGGCAACAGGTGTTCTATTGAATCTTTTGGTCGGCTCAGCATGTTACACGTGTGTGCCAAGTTTCGTCTTCCTATGTGGAAGTAGACGTTCGGGACCCCATTCATTTGGGGAATTTTTGTGTCCGTAGGTGGCGCTGTTGAGCCAATTTTGCATTGAAGTCAATGCGGACTTTAGAATATAAAATTTTTCACCGGGCTTGATGTGTGTGCCAAGTTTCACAACTTTTCATGGGTGTTTAGGGGGTCAAATTTGGCCTCGAAATGCTTAGAAGGAGGAGAAGAATAATAAACATAGAAGAAACAATAGGGCCTTGCCATACTTTGTATGGCTCGGACCCTAATAATTAAAGCCGCAAGCGGCATCCATCGGGTCCGAGCGGCCTGGACCCCGCCACCCGTGTCATACACCTTTTCCTAGCATGGTAGGTAACCTGGTCACATCATATTGAACATGGTAAAACACCCAGCTGAAAATCTGAAATGTTGATATACTTAGTTAGCATTTTTTGCTTGCATGCTAATTCTGCTAGCTAACATGCTATGTTGCCATGAGAACAGGTGGTGCAATGCGTTAGGGACCCAACAAGTATGAATCCTGTCAAGTTTGGTGCAGATCCCATCTATTTCTGTGGAAATATGAGCAAACCGTCTTTCATGGCGAGAAGGCTTTTTCCGTCGGTTGCCACGGTTACACGCTTTCTCCTATTAGAAAGATTTGAATAGCGTTTGGTCCCCAACTTGTCATGAACGTTCCCACCAAGTTTGGAGTCGGTGGCACGAATCTCCTCAGACTAGTTCACTCACATGGCAGTGAAATCCAAGATGGCGGGCACCCCGTTGCCATGGCAACAGGTGTTTGATTGACTTCTTTGGTGGACTTGGGGTGTCACACGTATGAATACTGTCAAGTTTGGTGCAGATCCCAGGTATTTCTATGGAGATATGAGCAAACCGTGTTTCATGGCGAGAAGGCATTTTTCCGTCAGTTGCCACGGTAACACGCTTTCTCCTATTAGAAAGATTCGAATAGCGTTTGGTCCCCAACTTGTCAGGAAGGTTCCCACCAAGTTTGGAGGCAGTCGCACGAATCCCCTCAGACTAGTTTGTTCAAATACGATGTGTGTAAAGTGGAAGAAATGGCCAAAAAATGGCCGCACACGGCAAGATGGCGGGCAACCCGTTGCCATGGTAACAGGTGTTTGATTGACTTTTTTGGTCAGGTTGGGGTGTTAGACGTGTGTGCCGAGTTTCGTCTTCCTACGTCGAAGTACACTTTCTGCACCCCATTCATTTGGGTATTTTTGGGGTGTCTAGGGGGCGCTGTTGAGCCACTTTTGCATTGAAGTGTATGCGGACATGAGAATATCAAAATTTTCACCGGGCTTGATGTGTGTGCCAAGTTTCACAACTTTTCATGGGTGTTTAGGCAGTGATATTTGGGCTCAAAGTTCTTAGAAGAATAATAATAATTAAAGCCGCAAGCGGCATCCATCGGGTCCGAGCGGCCTGGACCCCGCCACCCGTCTCATACACCTTACCCTAGCATGGTAGGTAACCTGGTAACATCCTAGTTAACATGGTAAAACACCCAGCTGAAAAGCTGAAATGTTGATATACTTAGTTAGCATTTTTTGCTAGCATGCTAATTTGGTAGCTAACATGCTATGTTGCCATGACAACAGGTGGTGTAATGCGTTAGGGACCCAACAAGTATGAATCCTGTGAAGTTTGGTGCAGTTCCCATGTATTCCTATGGAGATATGAGCAAACCGTGTTTCATGGCGAGAAGGCTTTTTTCATGGTTGCCACGGTAACACGCTTTTTTCCTATTAGAAAGATTTGTATAGCGTTTGGTCCCCAACTTGTCAGGAAGGTTCCCACCAAGTTTGGAGGCAGTCGCACGAATCCCCTCAGACTAGTTCGTTAAAATGGCAGTGAAATCCAAGATGGCAGGCACCCTGTTGCCATGGAAACAGGTGTTTGATTGACTTCTTTGCTGGACTTGGGGTGTCACCAGTATGAATCCTGTCAAGTTTGGTGCAGATCCCACGTATTTCTAAGGAGATATGAGCAAACCGTGTTTCATGGCGAGAAGGTCATTTTCCGTCGGTTGCCACGGTAACACGCTTTCTGCTATTAGAAAGATTTGAATAGCGTTTGGTGCCCAACTTGTCAGGAAGCTTCCCACCAAGTTTGGAGTCAGTCGCACGAATCCCCTCAGACTAGTTCGTTCAAATACGATGTGTGTAAAGTGGAAAAAATGGCAAAAAAATGGCCGCACACGGCAAGATGGCGGGCACCCCGTTGCCATGGCGACAGGTGTTACATTGAGTTTTTTGGTCAACACGGGGTGGTACACGTGTGTGCCGAGTTTCGTCTTCCTACGTTGAAGTAGACTTCCTGGGCCCCATTCATGTGGTGATTTTTGGTGACTCTAGGTGGCGCTGTTGAGCCAATTTTGCATTGAAGTGTATGCGGACCTTATAATATCCGATTTTCGCCGGGCTTGACGTGTGTGCCAAGTTTCACAACTTTTCATGGGTGTTTAGGGGGTCAAATTTGGCGTCGAAATGCTTAGGAGGAGGAGAAACATTTCAGGAACAATAGGGCCTTGCCATACTTTGTATGGCTCGGACCCTAATAATAATAAACATTTCAGGAACAATAGGGTCTCGCCATACTTTGTATGGCTCGGACCCTAATAAACATTTCAGGAACAATAGGGTCTCGCCATACTTTGTATGGCTCGGACCCTAATTAAAGCCGCAAGCGGCATCCATCGGGTCCGAGCGGCCTGGACCCCGCCACCCGATGTTGCCATGACAACAGGTGGTGTAACGCGTTAAGGACCCAACAAGTATGAATCCTGTCAAGTTTGGTGCAGTTCCCACGTATTCCTGTGGAGATATGAGCAAACCGTGTTTCATGGCGAGAAGGTCATTTTCCGTCGGTTGCCACGGTAACACGCTTTCTGCTATTAGAAAGATTTGAATATCGTTTGGTCCCCAACTTGTGAGGAAGCTTCCCACCAAGTTTGGAGTCAGTCGCACGAATCCCCTCAGACTAGTTCGTTCAAATACGATGTGTGTAAAGTGCAAAAAATGGCCAAAAAATGGACGCACACGCCAAGATGGCGGGCACCCCGTTGCCATGACAACAGATGTTTGATTGACTTTTTTGCTCGACTCGGGGTGTTACACGTGTGTGCCAAGTTTCGTGTTCCTGCGTCGAAGTAGACGTTTGTGTCCCCATTATATTGGGGGTAATTTATTTTTTCTAGGTGGCGCTGTTGAGCCATTTTTGCATTGAAGTGTATGCAGTCCATAGAATATTGCAATTTTCGCCGGGCTTGAGGTGTGTGCCAAGTTTCACAACTTTTCATGGGTGTTTAGGGGGTCAAATTAGGGGTCGAAGCGCTTAGGAGGAGAAGTATAATTAAAGCCGCAAGCGGCATCCATCGGGTCCGAGCGGCCTGGACCCCGCCACCCGATGTCGCCATGATAACAGGTGGTGTATTGCGTTAAGGACCCAACCTGTATGAATCCTGTGAAGTTTGGTACAGTTCCCATGTATTCCTATGGAGATATGAGCAAACCGTGTGTCATGGCGAGAAGGCGTTTTTCCGTCGGTTGCCACGGTAACACGCTTTCTGCTATTAGAAAGATTTGAATAGCGTTTGGTCCCCAACTTGTCAGGAAGCTTCCCACCAAGTTTGGAGTCGTTGGCACGAATCCCCTCAGACTAGTTCGTTCAAATGGCAGTGAAATCCAAGATGGCGGGCACGCCGTTGTCATGGCAACAGGTGCTTGATTGACTTCTGTGCTGGACTTGCGGAGTCACAGGTATGAATCCTGTGAACTTTGGTGCAGATCGGATGTATTTCTATGGAGATATGAGCAAACCGTGTTTCATGGCGAGAAGGTCATTTTGCGTCGGTTGCCACGGTAACATGCTTTCTGCTATTAGAGAGATTTGAATAGCGTTTGGTCCCCATCTTGTCAGGAAGCTTCCAACCAAGTTTGGAGTCAGTCGCACAAATCCCCTCAGACTAGTTCGTTCAAATACGATGTGTGTAAAGTGCAAAAAATGGCAAAAAAATGGCCGCACACGCCAAGATGGCGGGCGCCCCGTTGGCATGGCAACAGGTCTTTAATTGACTTTTTTGCTCGACTCGCGGTGTCACACGTACGTGCCAAGTTTCGTGTTCCTACGTCGAAGTAGACTTCCGGGGCCCCATTCATTTGGGCATTTTCATTTTTTCTAGGTGGCGCTGTTGAGTCACTTTTGCATTAAAGTGTATGCGGATCTTAGAATATAGCAATTTTCGCCGGGCTTGACGTGTGTGCCAAGTTTCACAACTTTTCATGGGTGTTTAGGGGGTCAAATTAGGCCTCGAAGCGCTTAGGAGGAGAAGTATAATTAAAGCTGCAAGCAGCATCCATCGGGTCCGAGCGGCCTGGACCCCGCCACCCGATATCGCCATGACAACAGGTGTTGTAATGCGTTAAGGACCCAACCTGTATGAAACCTGTCAAGTTTGGTGCAGATCCCACGTATTCCTATGGAGATATAAGCAAGCCGTGTTTCATGGCGAGGGCATTTTTCCGTCTGTTGCCACGGTAACATGCTTTCTGCTATTAGAAAGATTTGAGGAGCGTTTGGTCCCCAACTTGTCAGGAAGCTTCCCATCAAGTTTGGAGTCAATCGCACGAATCCCCTCAGACTAGTTCGTTCAAATACGATGTGTGTAAAGTGGAAAAAATGGCCAAAAAATGGCCGCACACGCCAAGATGGCGGGCACCCCGTTGCCATGGCAACATGTGTTACATTGAGTTTTTTGGTCAACACGGGGTGGTACACGTGTGTGCCGAGTTTCGTCTTCCTACGTTGAAGTAGACTTCCTGTTCCCCATTCATGTGGTGATTTTTGGTGACTGTAGGTGGCGCTGTTGAGCCAATTTTGCACAGAATAGTATGCGGACCTTAGAATATCCGATTTTCGCCGGGCTTGACGTGTGTGCCAAGTTTCACAACTTTTCATGGGTGTTTAGGGGGTCAAATTTGGCGTCGAAATGCTTAGGAGGAGGAGGAGAAGGAGAATAATAATTAAAGCCGCAAGCGGCATCCATCGGGTCCGAGCTGCCTGGACCCCGCCACCCGATGTCGCCATGACAACAGGTGCTGTAAAGTTTTTTTGTATTAGAAAGATTTGAGGAGCGTTTGGTCCCCAACTTGTCAGGAAGCTTCACACCAAGTTTGGAGTCAGTCGCACGAATCCCCTCAGACTAGTTTGTTCAAATGGCAGTGAAATCCAAGATGGCGGGCACCCTGTTGCTATGGCAACAGGTGTTCGATTGACATCAATGCTGGACTTGGGTTGTCAGAAGTATGAATCCTGTCAAGTTTGGTGCAGATCCCACGTATTCCTATGGAGATATAAGCAAACCGTGTTTCATGGCGAGGGCATTTTTCGTCAGTTGCCACGGTTACACGCTTTTTCCTATTAGAAAGATTTGAGGAGCGTTTGGTCCCCAACTTGTCAGGAAGGTTCCCACCAAGTTTGGACTCAGTCGCACGAATCCCCTCACACTAGTTCGTTAAAATGGGAGTGAAATCCAAGATGGCGGGCAGTGCGTTGCCATGGCAACAGGTGTTCTATTGACATCAATGCCGGAGTTGGGGTGTCACAAGTATGAATCCTGTCAAGTTTGGTGCAGATCCCAGGTATTCCTATGGAGATATAAGCAAACCGTGTTTCATGGCGAGGGCATTTTTCCGTCGGTTGCCACGGTTACACGCTTTTTCCTATTAGAAAGATTTGAGGAGCGTTTGGTCCCCAACTTGTCAGGAAGCTTCCCACCAAGTTTGAAGTCAATCGCACGAATCCCCTCAGACTAGTTCGTTAAAATGGCAGTTAAATCCAAGATGGCGGGCACCCCGTTGCCATGGCAACAGGTGTTCTATTGACTTCTTTGCTGGACTTGGGGTGTCACAGGTATGAATCCTGTCAAGTTTGGTGCAGTTCCCATCTATTTCTATGGAGATATGAGCAAACCGTGTTTCATGGCGAGAAGGCGGTTTTCCGTCGGTTGCCACGGTAACACGTTTCCTGCTATTAGAAAGATTTGAACAACTTTTGGTCCCCAACTTGTCAGGAAGCTTCCCACCAAGTTTGGAGTCAATCGCACGAATCCCCTCAGACTAGTTCGTTCAAATACGATGTGTGTAAAGTGCAAAAAATGGCAAAAAAATGGCCGCACACGCCAAGATGGCGGGCACCCTGTTGCCATGGCGACAGGTGTTACATTGAGTTTTTTGGTCAACACGGGGTGGTACACGTGTGTGCCGAGTTTGGTCTTCCTACGTTGAAGTAGACTTCCTGGGCCCCATTCATGTGGTGATTTTTGGTGACTCTAGGTGGCGCTGTTGAGCCAATTTTGCATTGAATAGTATGCGGACCTTATAATATCCGATTTTCGCCGGGCTTGACATGTGTGCCAAGTTTCACAACTTTTCATGGGTGTTTAGGGGGTCAAATTTGGCGTCGAAATGCTTAGGAGGAGGAGGAGAAGGAGAATAAACATTTCAACCACAATAGGGCCTTGCCATACTTTGTATGGCTCGGACCCTAATTAAAGCCGCAAGCGGCATCCATCGGGTCCGAGCGGCCTGGACCCCGCCACCCGTGTCATACACCTTTTCCTAGCATGGTAGGTAACCTGGTCACATCATATTTAACATGGTAAAACACCCAGCTGAAAATCTGAAATGTTGATATACTTAGTTAGCATTTTTTGCTTGCATGCTAATTCTGCTAGCTAACATGCTATGTTGCCATGAGAACAGGTGGTGCAATGCGTTAGGGACCCAACAAGTATGAATCCTGTCAAGTTTGGTGCAGATCCCATCTATTTCTGTGGAAATATGAGCAAACCGTCTTTCATGGCGAGAAGGCTTTTTCCGTCGGTTGCCACGGTTACACGCTTTCTCCTATTAGAAAGATTTGAATAGCGTTTGGTCCCCAACTTGTCATGAACGTTCCCACCAAGTTTGGAGTCGGTGGCACGAATCTCCTCAGACTAGTTCACTCACATGGCAGTGAAATCCAAGATGGCGGGCACCCCGTTGCCATGGCAACAGGTGTTTGATTGACTTCTTTGCTGGACTTGGGGTGTCACACGTATGAATACTGTCAAGTTTGGTGCAGATCCCAGGTATTTCTATGGAGATATGAGCAAACCGTGTTTCATGGCGAGAAGGCATTTTTCCGTCAGTTGCCACGGTAACACGCTTTCTCCTATTAGAAAGATTCGAATAGCGTTTGGTCCCCAACTTGTCAGGAAGGTTCCCACCAAGTTTGGAGGCAGTCGCACGAATCCCCTCAGACTAGTTTGTTCAAATACGATGTGTGTAAAGTGGAAGAAATGGCCAAAAAATGGCCGCACACGGCAAGATGGCGGGCAACCCGTTGCCATGGTAACAGGTGTTTGATTGACTTTTTTGGTCAGGTTGGGGTGTTAGACGTGTGTGCCGAGTTTCGTCTTCCTACGTCGAAGTACACTTTCTGCACCCCATTCATTTGGGTATTTTTGGGGTGTCTAGGGGGCGCTGTTGAGCCACTTTTGCATTGAAGTGTATGCGGACATGAGAATATCAAAATTTTCACCGGGCTTGATGTGTGTGCCAAGTTTCACAACTTTTCATGGGTGTTTAGGCAGTGATATTTGGGCTCAAAGTTCTTAGAAGAATAATAATAATTAAAGCCGCAAGCGGCATCCATCGGGTCCGAGCTGCCTGGACCCCGCCACCCGATGTCGCCATGACAAGAGGTGTTGTAATGCGTTAAGGACCCAAAGTGTATGAATCCTGTCAAGTTTGGTGCAGTTCCCATTTATTCCTGTGGAGATGTAAGCAAACCGTGTTTCATGGCGAGAAGGCGTTTTCCGTCGGTTGCCACGGTAACAGGCTTTCTCCTATTAGAAAGATTTGAATAGCGTTTGGTCCCCAACTTTTCAGCAAGCTTCCCACCAAGTGTGGAGTCAGTTGCACGAATCCCCTCAGAGTAGTTTGTTCAAATGGCAATGAAATCCAAGATGGCGGCCACCCCGTTGCCATGGCAACAGGTGTTTGATTGAATACGTTGCTGGACTTGGGGTGTCACAGGTATGAATGCTGTGAAGTTTGGTGAAGATCCCGTGTATTTCTATGGAGATATGATCAACCCGTGTTTCATGGCGAGAAGGCTTTTTCCGTCGGTTGCCACGGTTACAGGCTTTTTCCTATTAGAAAGATTTGAATAGCGTTTGGTCCCCAACTTGTCAGTAACGTTCCCACCAAGTTTGGAGTCTGTCGCACGAATCCCCTCAGACTAGTTCGTTGAAATGGCAATGAAATCCAAGATGGCGGGCACCCCGTTGCCATGGCAACAGGTGTTCAATTGACTTGTTTGCTGGACTTGGTGTGTCACCAGTATGAATACTGTGAACTTTGGTGCAGATCCCATCTATTTCTATGGAGATGTGAGCAAACCGTGTTTCATGGCGAGAAGGTCATTTTCCGTCGGTTGCCACGGTAACACACTTTCTGCTATTAGAAAGATTTGAATATCGTTTGGTCCCCAACTTGTCAGGAAGCTTCCCACCAAGTTTGGAGTCAGTCGCACGAATCCCCTCAGACTAGTTCGTTCAAATAGGATGTGTGTAAAGTGCAAAAAATGGACGCACACGCCAAGATGGCGGGCACCCCGTTGCCATGACAACAGATGTTTGATTGACTTTTTTGCTCGACTCGGGGTGTTACACGTGTGTGCCGAGTTTCGTGTTCCTGCGTCAAAGTAGACGTTTGTGTCCCCATTATATTGGGGGTAATTTATTTTTTCTAGGTGGCGCTGTTGAGCCATTTTTGCATTGAAGTGTATGCAGTCCATAGAATATTGCAATTTTCGCCGGGCTTGAGGTGTGTGCCAAGTTTCATAACTTTTCATGGGTGTTTAGGGGGTCAAATTTGGGGTCGAAGCGCTTAGGAGGAGAAGTATAATTAAAGCCGCAAGCGGCATCCATCGGGTCCGAGCTGCCTTGACCCCGCCACCCGATGTTGCCATGACAACAGGTGCTGTAATGCGTTAAGGACCCAACCTGTATGAATCCTGTCAAGTTTGGTGCAGATCCCTCGTATTCCTATGGAGATATAAGCAAACCGTGTTTCATGGCGAGGGCATTTTTCCGTCGGTTGCCACGGTTACACGCTTTTCCCTATTAGAAAGATTTGAGGAGCGTTTGGTCCCCAACTTGTCAGGAAGCTTCCCACCAAGTTTGGAGTCAGTCGCACGAATCCCCTCAGACTAGTTCGTTCAAATACGATGTGTGTAAAGTGCAAAAAATGGGGAAAAAATGGCCTCACACGCCAAGATGGCGGGCGCCGCGTTGCCATGGCGACAGGTGTTACATTGAGTTTTTTGGTCATCTCGGGGTGGTGCACGTGTGTGGCGAGTTTCGTCTTCCTACGTTGAAGTAGACTTCCGGGGCCCCATTCATGTGGTGATTTTTGGTGACTGTAGGTGGCGCTGTTGAGCCGTTTTTGCATTGAAGTGTATGCGGACCTTATCATATCCGAGTTACGCCGAGCTTGACGTGTGTGCCAAGTTTCACAACTTTTCATGGGTGTTTAGGGGGTCATATTTGGGGTCGAAGCGCTTAGAAGAAGAACGGAGGAGAATAAACATTTCAACCACAATAGGGCCTTGCCATACTTCGTATGGCTCGGACCCTAATAAACATTTCAGTCAGTCGCACGAATCTCCTCAGACTAGTTCGTTCAAATGGCAGTGAAATCCAAGATGGCGGGCACGCCGTTGTCATGGCAACAGCTGTTCGATTGACTTCTTTGCTGCACTTGGGGTGTCACCAGTATGAATACTGTCAAGTTTGGTGCAGATCCCATGTATTTACATGGAGATATGAGCAAACCGTGTTTCATGGCGAGAAGGTCATTTTCCATCGGTTGCCACGGTAACATGCTTTCTGCTATTAGAAAGATTTGAACAATTTTTGGTCCCCAACTTGTCAGGAAGCTTTCCACCAAGTTTGGAGTCAGTCGCACGAATCCCCTCAGACTAGTTCGTTCAAATACGATGTGTGTAAAGTGCAAAAAATGGCGAAAAAAATGGCCGCACACGCCAAGATGGCGGGCGCCCCGTTGCCATGGCGACAGGTGTTACATTGAGTTTTTTGGTCAACACGGGGCGGTACACGTGTGTGCCGAGTTTCGTCTTCCTACGTTGAAGTAGACTTCCTGGGCCCCATTCATGTGGTGATTTTTGGTGACTGTAGGTGGCGCTGTTGAGCCAATTTTGCATTGAATAGTATGCGGACTTTATAATATCCGATTTTCGCCAGGCTTGAGGTGTGTGCCAAGTTTCACAACTTTTCCTGGGTGTTTAGGGGGTGAAATTTGGCGTCGAAATGCTTAGGAGGAGGAGGAGAAGGAGAATAAACATTTCAACCACAATAGGGCCTTGCCATACTTTGTATGGCTCGGACCCTAATAATAAACATTTCAGGAACAATAGGGCCTTGCCATACTTTGTATGGCTCGGACCCTAATAATAATAAACATTTCAGGAACAATAGGGTCTCGCCATACTTTGTATGGCTCGGACCCTAATTAAAGCCGCAAGCGGCATCCATCGGGTCCGAGCTGCTTGGACCCCGCCACCCGATGTTGCCATGACAGCAGGTGGTGTAACGCGTTAAGGACCCAACAAGTATGAATCCTATCAAGTTTGGTGCAGTTGCCATTTATTCCTGTGGAGATGTAAGGAAACCGTGTTTCATGGCGAGAAGGCGTATTCCGTCGTTTGCCACGGTAACAGGCTTTCTCCTATTAGAAAGATTTTAATAGCGTTTGGTCCCCAACTTTTCAGCAAGCTTCCCACCAAGTGTGGAGTCAGTTGCACGAATCCCCTCAGAGTAGTTTGTTCAAATGGCAATGAAATCCAAGCTGGCGGGCACCCCGTTGCCATGGCAACAGGTGTTTGATTGAATACGTTGCTGGACTTGGGGTGTCACAGGTATGAATACTGTCAAGTTTGGTGCAGATCCCATCTATTTCTATGGAGATATGAGCAAACCGTGTTTCATGGCGAGAAGGCTTTTTCCGTCGGTTGCCACGGTTACAGGCTTTTTCCTATTAGAGAGATTTGAATAGTGTTTGGTCCCCAACTTGTCAGGAACGTTCTCACCAAGTTTGGAGTCGGTGGCCTGAATCCCCTCAGACTAGTTCGTTCAAATGGGAATGAGATCCAAGATGGCGGCCACCCCGTTGCCATGGCAACAGGTGTTTGATTGACTTCTTTGCTGGACTTGGGGTGTCACACGTATGAATACTGTCAAGTTTGTTGGAAAACCCATGTATTTCTGTGGAGATATGAGCAAACCGTGTTTCATGGCGAGAAGGCGTTTTTCCGTCTGTTGCCACGGTAACATGCTTTCTGCTATTAGAAAGATTTGAATAGCGTTTGGTCCCCAACTTGTCAGGAAGCTTCCCACCAAGTTTGGAGTCAATCGCACGAATCCCCTCAGACTAGTTCGTTCAAATACGATGTATGTAAAGTGCAAAAAATGGCAAAAAAATGGCCGCACACGCCAAGATGGCGGGCACCCCGTTGCCATGGCGACAGGTGTTTGATTGACTTTTTTGCTCTACTCGGGGTGTTACACGTGTGTGCCGAGTTTCGTGTTCCTACGTCGAAGTAGACTTTTGGGACCCCATTCATTTGGGGAATTAATTTTTTTCTAGGTGGCGCTGTTGAGCCAATTTTTTATTGAAGTGTATGCGGACCTTATAATATCCGAGTTACGCGGGGCTTGACGTGTGTGCCAAGTTTCACAACTTTTCATGGGTGTTTAGGGGGTCAAATTTGGCGTGGAAATGCTTAGAAGGAGAAAAATAATTAAAGCCGCAAGCGGCATCCATCGGGTCCGAGCGGCCTGGACCCCGCCACCCGAGTCATACAGCTGTTCCTAGCATGGTAGGTAGCCGGTTAACATGGTAGGTAACATGGTAAAAGACCCAGCTGAGAATGTGAAATGTTGAAATACCTGGTTAGCATTATTTGCTAGCATGCTAATGTGCTAGCTTACATGCTATGTTGCCATGACAACAGGTGATGTAATGCGTTAAGGACCCAACCTGTATGAATCCTGTCAAGTATGGTGCAGTTCCCATGTATTCCTATGGAGATATGAGCAAACGGTGTTTCATGGCGAGAAGGCATTTTTTCGTTGGTTACCACGGTAACACTCTTTCTGCTATTAGAAAGATTTGAATAGCGTTTGATCCCCAACTTGTCAGGAAGCTTCCCACCAAGTTTGGCGTCACTCGCATGAATCCCCTCAGACTAGTTCGTTCAAATACGATGTGTGTAAAGTGCAAAAAATGGCAAAAAAATGGCCGTACAGGCCAAGATGGCGGGCACCCCGTAGTCATGGCAACAGGTGTTCGATTGACTTTTTTGCTCGACTCAGGGTGGTACACGTGTGTGCCGAGTTCCGTGTTCCTACGTCGAAGTAGACTTTCGTGACCCCATTCATTCGGGGATTTTATTTTTTTCTAGGTGGCGCTGTTGAGCCAATTTTGTATTGAAGTGTATGCGGACCTTAGAATATCGAAATTTTCGCCGGGCTTGAGGTGTGTGCAAAGTTTCACAACTTTTCATGGGTGTTTAGGCAGTGATATTTGGGCTCAAAGTTCTTAGAAGAATAATAATAATAATAATAAACATTTCAGGAACAATAGGGTCTCGCCATACTTTGTATGGCTCGGACCCTAATAATAAACATTTCAACTACAATAGGGCCCCGCCATACTTCGTATGGCTCGGACCCTAATTAAAGCCGCAAGCGGCATCCATCGGGTCCGAGCAGCCTGGACCCCGCCACCCGTCTCATACACCTGTTCCTAGCATGGTAGGTAACCTGGTAACATGGAAGGTAAAATGGCAAAACACCCAGCTGAAAATCTGAAATGTTGATATACTTAGTTAGCATTCTTTGCTTGCATGCTAATTCTGCTAGCTAACATGCTATGTTGCCATGACAACAGGTGGTGCAATGCGTTAGGGACCCAACAAGTATGAATCCTGTCAAGTTTGTTGCAGATCCCATCTATTTCTGTGGAAATATGAGCAAACCGTGTTTCATGGCGAGAAGGCTTTTTCCGTCGGTTGCTACGGTTACACGCTTTCTCCTATTAGAAAGATTTGAATAGCGTTTGGTCTTCAACTTGTCATGAACGTTCCCACCAAGTTTGGAGTCGGTCGCCCGAATCCCCTCAGACTAGTTTGTTCAAATGGCAGTGAAATCCAAGATGGCGGCCACCCCGTTGCCATGGCAACAGGTGTTGGATTGACTTCTTTGCTGGACTTGGGGTGTCACAGATATGAATACTGATAAGTTTGGTGCAGATCCCATGTTTTTCTATGGAGATATGAGAAAACCGTGTGTCATTGCGAGAAGGTCATTTTCCCTCGGTTGCCACGGTAACACGCTTTCTGCTATTAGAAAGATTTGAATAGCGTTTGGTCCCCAAGTTGTCAGGAAGCTTCCCTCCAAGTTTGGAGTCAGTCGCACGAATCCCCTGAGACTAGTTCGTTCAAATACGATGTGTGTAAAGTGCCAAAAATGGCAAAAAAATGGCCGTACACGCCAAGATGGCGGGCACCACGTTGCCATGGCAACAGGTGTTAGATTGACTTTTTTGCTCGACTCGGGGTGTTACACGTGTGTGCCGAGTTTCGTCTTCCTACGTGGAAGTAGGCTTTCGGCTCCCCATTGTTTTGGGGGTAATTTTTTTTTTCTAGGTGGCGCTGTT